>NW_026612501.1:0-17453 GCF_029931775.1 Euleptes europaea | reverse complement strand
TCTCGGGATATGTCCGGTAAAGAATCAATATGTCTTAAATACATGGATTTATTAATCCACGCTTATTTGATGATATGTACTATGTAAAATCAATGATAGGATGTACTGGGACAATATTCATGGGGCAGATAGATGTATGTTGATTATACATAGTATGTATTATGTAAAATTAATAATAATATGTACTGGGACAATATTCATGGGGCAAATAAATGTATGTTGATTATACATAGTATGTAAAGGGGGACCCCCCATAACCCTAGACACTAATGGAGGTCCTGGAGTTTATAAGGTTGTTAAATGGCCATATAGGCTCCACCCCCGTGTGGGGGTGAAGCCTATTTGGGTGGGGTGGTCTCAGAAAATAGTTTAAGTGAAAACACTAGTTTTGGGGACTAGAGTTAAGAGTTGAGTCTTTTTTTTGATATACTGCGGGCGGAGGCCTTGGAGTTTATAAGGTTGTTAAGTGGCCATATAGGCTCCACCCCCGTGTGGGGGTGAAGCCTATTTGGGTGGGGTGGTCTCAGAAAATAGTTTAAGTGAAAACACTAGTTTTGGGGACTAGAGTTAAGAGTTGAGTCTTTTTTTGATATACTGCGGGCGGAGGCCTTGGAGTTTATAAGGTTGTTAAGTGGCCATATAGGCTCCACCCCCGTGTGGGGGTGAAGCCTATTTGGGTGGGGTGGTCTTAGAAAATAGTTTAAGTGAAAACACTAGTTTTGGGGACTAGAGTTAAGAGTTGAGTCTTTTTTTTGATATACTGCGGGCGGAGGCCTTGGAGTTTATAAGGTTGTTAAGTGGCCATATAGGCTCCACCCCCGTGTGGGGGTGAAGCCTATTTGGGTGGGGTGGTCTTAGAAAATAGTTTAAGTGAAAACACTAGTTTTGGGGACTAGAGTTAAGAGTTGAGTCTTTTTTTTGATATACTGCGGGCGGAGGCCTTGGAGTTTATAAGGTTGTTAAGTGGCCATATAGGCTCCACCCCCGTGTGGGGGTGAAGCCTATTTGGGTGGGGTGGTCTCAGAAAATAGTTTAAGTGAAAACACTAGTTTTGGGGACTAGAGTTAAGAGTTGAGTCTTTTTTGTATGTGGGGGTGTGAGTAGTGCCCCAGGGTTGTAATGCGTTCCAATCTTTGACTTACAAGGTCAGTGCTTTAAGTGTGGTTTAAGCTACAAGGGCTGGTGGGGTTATCAGTTTATTAGTTTATTCTCTAGTTTATTGATTGTGGGGCTTAATAGTAGGATTGTTGTGAAGTATAGGACGGAAGCTAGTTGTCCGATTATGATAAATGGGTCTTCGACTGGTTGTCCTCCGATTCAGGTTAGGATAGCGATAGTGGCGATTATGGTTCAAAATGTTAGTTGTGATAGTGGTCGGAATGTGCTTGTTCGTTGTTTTGAGTTGTGTGTAAGTGGGATTAGCAGTAGGATTATAATGGATATTATTAGGGCAAGTACTCCTCCAAGTTTGTTTGGGATGGAACGTAGGATGGCGTAGGCGAATAGGAAGTACCATTCTGGTTTGATGTGTGGTGGGGTTATTAGGGGGTTTGCTGGGGTAAAGTTTTCTGGGTCCCCAAGCAGTTGTGGGGAGAAAAGGGATAGGTACAGTAGTGTTATTATTATAAGGGCTGCCCCTAGCAGGTCTTTAGTTGAAAAGTATGGGTGGAACGGAATTTTATCTGAGTTTGAGTTTACCCCTGTTGGGTTGTTTGATCCCGTTTCGTGTAGGAATAGTATGTGTAGGATTGCAGTGGCTGAGATGATGAATGGCAGTAGGAAGTGGAAAGTGAAAAATCGTGTTAGTGTTGCGTTATCTACGGCGAACCCGCCTCAAATTCACTCTACTAGGGTGTTTCCTATATATGGAACTGCTGATAGTAGGTTTGTGATTACGGTAGCCCCTCAGAATGATATCTGTCCCCATGGCAGGACATAGCCCACGAACGCGGTTGCTATTACTAGGAATAGTAGGGCCACGCCGATGTTTCAGGTCTCTTTGTATAAGTATGAGCCGTAGTATAGGCCTCGCCCGATGTGTATATAAAGGCAGATAAAAAATATGGAGGCGCCGTTGGCGTGGATGTTTCGGATTAGTCAGCCGTGTTGTACGTCACGACAGATGTGGGCGATTGATGAGAATGCTGTGGAGGTGTCTGCGGTGTAGTGCATGGCCAAGAATAGGCCGGTGGAGATTTGGATTAGTAGGCACAGCCCTAACAAGGACCCAAAGTTTCATCAAGCGGAGATGTTTGATGGTGTGGGGAGGTCAATAAATGAGTTGTTTATTATTTTGATTATTGGGTGTGTTTTTCGGATTGGGGTCATTATTGGTTTTTATAGTTGAATAACAACGGTGGTTTTTCGTATCACAGGTTTTGGCATGGCCAAATGAAAATTATGTCGTACTTTGTTTTTTTTACTGTGTTGTGTATGGTGTTGGGGTTTATTGGTGTAGCGTCAAATCCTTCTCCTGTTTTTGGGGCGATGGGACTTGTAGTGTCTGCGTTGGGTGGTAGTGTGGTGTTAGTTATTTTTGGTGGGTCCTTTATTGCATTGGTGTTATTTTTAATTTATTTAGGTGGGATATTGGTAGTCTTTGCTTATTCTGTGGCACTTTCAGCAGACCAATATCCTGAGGTGTGGTTGGATTACTCTGTTTTGTATTATGTGTTTGGGTATTTTATATTAGTTTTGTTTTTAGTTTGGTACTTTGGAGGGTTGTCTATTGATGGGTGTGGGGCGTCTGGTGGGGACGATTTTGGTTTTGAGGGTACTCGGACTGATTTTAGTGGTGTTGCATTGATATATTCTTTGGGCGGGCCGTTATTATTGTTGTGTGGGGGGAGTTTAATGGTGGCCCTGTTTGTTGTCCTTGAGTTAACTCGAGGGTCGAGTTTTGGGGGGCTACGTGCGGTTTAGTAGTATGTGGTAATTGCGGCGGCTAGAGTGGCAATAAGTATGACTAGGTATGTTTTGATGTGTCCGGTGTGTGATTTGGACAGTTTTTTAGCTAGGGCGGTGTTAATTAATATGGCTGTTTTTGGGGCGATGGCCTCATATCAGATAAGGTCATTTAAGTGCATAGCGGTGTTTTGTCCGAATTGTATGTTGTATTTTGGTTGGGCTCGGTGTGCAAGGGTGTTAAAGAACCCCAGTTGTGTTGAGGATGTACTTGGTGTACTTTGTTTTGGTTTTAATAGGTTGGATGTTTGTATGGTGATATCTATAGCACATAGCAGGCCTACTAGCGTGATAATTGTGGCGGCTAGTTTTGTAATTGGGCCCATTGTTATTGTTTGGGGTGGGGTTGGTAGTATTGTTGTGGCCACAAATAGGCCAGATATAATACTTCCTATGGCGAGTCGTACTAGGGGTCGAGTCTGGCTTGGGTTTGTTTCTGCTGGGGTTGTAGTTGTGTTGTATCGAGGCTTATTTGTTTGGACATAAAAGGTTAGGCGTAGGCTGTAGGCGGCTGTAAGGGCGGTAGCAATAATAGTGGTTGATAGGGCTCAGGCGTTTAAGTGTGATGTGTTTATTGTTTCAATGATTACGTCTTTAGTGTAAAATCCAGCTAGGAAGGGGGCCCCTGTTAGGGCTAGGTTGCCGATAGTTATACAGGTTGTGGTTAGCGGTATTGTTTTTTGGGTGCTTCCTATTTTTCGGATGTCTTGTTCGTCCCCGAGATTATGAATTACTGAACCTGCGCATAGGAATAGTATGGCCTTGAAAAAGGCGTGTGTGGTGATGTGTAGGTATGTTAACTGTGGCTGGTTTAGTCCTAGTGTTAGTATTATTAGGCCGAGCTGGCTTGAGGTGGAGAAGGCAATGATCTTTTTGATATCGTTTTGTGTGAGGGCACAGAGTGCTGCAAAGGTTGTAGTTATTGCTCCTAGGCATAGGCAGAGGGTAGTTGTGGCCTGGCTGTTTTGTATTATTGGGAATAGCCGGGCCAGTAGAAAAATTCCGGCAACGACTATTGTGCTAGAGTGAAGTAGTGCTGATACTGGGGTTGGGCCTTCTATGGCTGCTGGCAGCCATGGGTGTAGCCCAAATTGGGCGGATTTTCCCATGGCTGCTAAGACTAGGCCTAGTAGTGGCAGGGTGGGGGGGGTCGTATGTGAGAATGTTTGTTGTACGTCCCATGTGTTGTAGTGTATTGCGAATCAAGCTAAAGACAGGATTAGTCCAATGTCTCCGATTCGGTTGTATATAACAGCTTGTAGGGCGGATGTGTTTGCATTGGTGCGCCCGTGCCACCACCCGATTAGTAAGAAGGATATGATGCCTACCCCTTCCCAGCCAACAAATAGTTGTAATAGGCTGTTTGCTGTTGTTATGGTTATTATGGCTAGGAGGAATAGTATTAAGTATTTTATAAATTTGTTTTTGTTCGGGTCTAGTTTTATATATCAATCTGAGAACTCCAGGATGGCCCAGGTGATAAATAGGGCTGTTGTTATAAACGTGGTAGAGTAAATATCAAATAGGAAGCTGATATTAATGTTGAAGGACGTTTGTAGTCAGGTAGCGTTGGTTATAGTTGTTTGTATTCCGTAGTTGATAAAAATATTGGTTGGAATTAGGCTTGTCAGGCAGGCAAGTTTAGTAGTTTGTGTGAAGTAGCCCGAGGCTTGTGTAATAAACATAGAGGTAATAATAGGGGCAATAAGGACTAGCAGGGTTGAAATTATGGTTGAGTAGAATAGTATGGAGGTCATGTACTTTCACTTGGAGTTGCACCAAGTAGTGTTAATGCCTAAGATTAAAGGAAGGTCTAATATCCTTTGAAAGTCTTGGGTTATAATGTGGAGTGGTCCGGAGAATTTAACTTCGGTAATTTGAATTAGCAGTTCCAATTTGTGTCGTCCCTCTCGGTATGCAAGGGGCGGGGTGCCCCTGTTGTTAAGTCCACAGCTTAGTGTTTTGATCAAACTATGCCTACTTCTGGGTGCTACAGGATTAGTTTTGGGTTTATAATTAATAGTGCCATAGGGATGAGGTGAAGGGCTATTAATAGGTGTTCTCGGGTGTTTGAGGGTGGGTGGGAGGTATTTGTTGGTGTTTTGTTTCGTTGCGTTATAATGAAGACATATAGGGAGTATAGGGCGGTTAATAGCGTCGTTAGGCCTGTTAAGATGATTGTTATGGTGGCTCAGTTTATAGCAGAAGTAATGATTATTAATTCCCCCATCAGGTTGATTGTAGGGGGTAGGGCCATGTTGGCTAAGTTTGCCATAAGTCATCATGTGGCTATAAGTGGGAGGGTGAGTTGAAGGCCCCGTGTTATTAATAAAGTTCGAGTGTGGGTTCGTTCATAGTTTGTGTTGGCTAGGCAAAATAGTATAGAAGAGGCTAATCCGTGGGCGACCATTAGAATTATTGTTCCTGAGATACTTCATGGGGTCTGAATTAGGGCTCCTGCAGTTACAAGGCCTATGTGGCTTACTGAGGAGTAGGCAATGATGGATTTTAAGTCTGTTTGACGTAGGCAAATGAGGCTGGTTATAATTATTCCCCAGAGGGCTAGAATAATGAGGGGGTAGCACATAGTTTGTGTTGTTGGGTTTAGGATTGGGGTGATTCGGATGATGCCGTATCCTCCCAGTTTAAGAAGTACGGCGGCCAGGATTATTGATCCAGCGATTGGGGCCTCAACGTGTGCTTTTGGTAGTCATAAGTGCATGGAGTATAGGGGTATTTTTACTATAAATGCTAGAAGACATGATAGTCATACTAGTGAGTTGGTTCATGTTATTAGTATTTCTGGGTGCTTTATTGACATTATTAGTGGTGTTGTGTGGTAGTTGTGGGTGTATGAATATAAAATTATTACTAATAGTGGGAGTGAGCCGGATAGTGTATAGAACAGGAAATAAGTGCCTGCGGCGAGTCGCTCTGTTTGGCTGCCCCAACGCGTGATAAGGATTAGTGTTGGGATTAGTGTTGCTTCAAATAACAGGTAGAATAGTATTAAGTTGTTTGAGGCGAATGTTAGAATTAGGGTGGTTTGTAGCAGAGCACAGGTTGATAAGAACAGGCGTTGTCGGGACTGAGGCTCTTTGGCCATGTGGCTTTGGCTTGCTACTACTATAAGTGGGAGCAATCAGGATGAAAGAATAGTCAGGGGGGTTGAGAATTGGTCGAGTGTTATCCATGTGTTGACATGTCAGATTTTTGTTAGTGTGGGGGCGTTTAATTGTCCTATTAATAGGAGTGTTGTTGTTATAGATAGGGCCGTATAAATGTGGAAGGTGTATTTAGTTGGGGCTAAAAGGGCGGTTGGGACTAGTATTACTGTTGCTATGGTTAGTTTTAGCATTTTAATAGGCTTATGGTTTTTAGGTGGTCTGTTGCGTGAGTGCGGGAGGATGCAGCTAATAGGGCCAGTCCTGCTCCTGCCTCACATGCGGACATGGTCAAGAGGGTAATTGGAAGGGTGGCAGTGGTTGACAGGTGTTGGGTTAAGGAGATAGCACTAAGTCCAATAAATAGGCTTAAAAGCAGGCCCTCGATGCATAGAAGGGCAGATACAAGATGTTTACGGTGGAGTGCTAGTCCTATAAGGCTTAGGGTAAAGATGGCTAGTATCAGTAGGTGTTGAGGTAGCATAGTTAGTGGCCCCATTATTTTGGGATGTACTAAGTCGAAATTAGTGATCTTGCTTTAGATTAGCCTCTATATTCTGCTCATTCTAGTCCTCCTTGGGATCACTCATAGACTAGGCCCAGGGCTAGTAGGGTGATAATTGTTGTAGTTCATATAAGGGTTGAATTGGGGGAGGGTAAGTTAATAGCTCACGGGGTTGGTAGGAGTAGGGCGATTTCTAGGTCAAAAAGTAGGAATAAGATAGCGACTAGAAAAAATCGCAATGAGAAAGGTAGTCGTGCTGAACCGACTGGGTCAAAGCCGCATTCGTATGGGGACAATTTTTCTGTGTCAGGGGTGGCTTGTGGTAGTCAAAAGCTAATGATGATTAGGGCGGCGGTTAGTGCGGTGGATATTAGAGTTACTATTATAATGTTTATTACTTCCTCTTAGGGTTAATTATGAGCTAAGGCTTTGTGAGTGGAAGTCACCTGTACTTTTAAATACTAAGGAAGTTATGAACCTCATCAATAGATTGAGATGTAAAGGAAGAGTCAAACAACGTCTACAAAGTGTCAGTATCATGCGGCCGCTTCGAATCCAAAGTGGTGGTCAGTGGTGAAGTGGAATTTTATTTGGCGTAGCAGGCAGACTACTAGGAAGCTAGTCCCAATGATTACATGTAGTCCGTGGAAGCCAGTGGCCACAAAAAAGGTGGTGCCATAGGCTCCGTCTGCTACTGTGAAAGAGGCCTCCAGATATTCTATAGCCTGTAGTAGTGTAAAGTAGGCCCCCAGTATGATTGTAAGCACTAGGGCCTGTATGGCCTCTTTTCGTTCTCCTCCTATGATTGAATGGTGGGCTCAGGTTACTGTAACACCTGATGCCAGTAGTACTGCGGTATTAAGTAGGGGAACTTCAAACGGGTTTAGGGGAGTAATTCCGCTTGGGGGTCAACAACCTCCAAGCTCTGGTGTAGGTGCAAGGCTTGAGTGATAGAATGCTCAAAAGAACCCGATGAAAAAGAAAACCTCTGAGGCAATGAATAAAATTATGCCATAACGAAGTCCCTGTTGAACTTGGTGGGTGTGGTGGCCTTGGTAGGTTCCTTCCCGAACAACATCTCGTCATCATTGCAGTATTGTTAATAGTATAGTGGTAAGGCCGATGGTTATTAATGTATTTGAGCCAAAGTGGAACCATATTGCGAGCCCAGAGGTTATTAATAAGGCTGCAATGGCCCCTGTTAGGGGCCATGGGCTTTGGTCTACTATGTGGAAGCTGTGGGCTTGGTGGGTCATTAAACGTTTTCTTGTAGGTAGAGACTTAATAATAGTACGAATACATATGCTTGGATCATTGCAACAGCGACTTCTAGGGCGGTTAACAATAGGAGGGTGACTGAGGTTAGCACTGATACTGATGGTATTAATGGCATTAATACAAGTGTGGCTGTTGAGATAAGTTGGATTAACAGGTGTCCTGCAGTTAGGTTTGCAGTAAGACGCACCCCCAGGGCTAGGGGTCGAATTAATAGGCTAGCTGTTTCGATAATTACTAAAATTGGAACTAGCGGGGTGGGTGTGCCCATGGGTAGTAGGTGTCCGATGGAGGCGGTGGGCTGGTTTCAAAGCCCAACAAGTACTGTAAATAGTCATATTGGTAGGGCCAGGCTTATGTTTATGGATAGTTGTGTGGTGGGGGTAAATGTGTATGGTAATAGCCCTAGCAGGTTGATTGTTAATAGGTATAACAAAATTGTTAATAGAAGCAGTGCTCAGGGGTGTCCTGTCTTACTGATTGGGGATATTAGTTGTTTTGTGGCGGTTTTTATTAGTCATAGTTTTAGTGCCCATGTGCGGCTTGGTATTAGATGTGTTTGTGAGTGAAATAGTGTTGTTGGGGCCAGTAGGGCAAGCAGGATTAATGGGACTCCTATTATCTGTGGGGTTGCGAATTGGTCGAATAGGTTTAACATCATAATCAGGATCAGCATGGGGGCTGGGTGCTTAGGGGTTTTGTAGTTGGTTGGTTGGCTATCTGGTGTTTTAACAGCTTTGGTTTTATTATAAGGAGGGTGATAAACCATACGGTTAACATAATTATAAGTCACGGAGCGGGGTTTAGTTGGGGCACGTCTTTAAGTGGTTATTGTTCCAATCTTTGGCTTAAAAGGCCAATGCTATTATGTAAAGCTTCTTAAAGATTGAAGTATCATGTTAGACCATAATTCGAAGTTGTCTAGGGTGGTGGCTTCTACTACAATGGGCATAAAGCTGTGGTTTGACCCGCAGATTTCTGAGCACTGGCCGTAAAATAGGCCTGGGGAAGCTGTAGTAAATGTTGTCTGGTTTAGTCGCCCAGGGATTGCATCGGTTTTAATGCCTAGTGAGGGGACGGCTCAAGAGTGAAGGACGTCTTCGGCTGAAATTAACATGCGGATCGGGGACTCTACGGGTACAACTATTCGGTGGTCTGTCTCTAGTAGTCGAATGGCCCCTGATCACAGGTCTGTTGTTGGGGTCATATAGGAGTCAAATGTTAGGTTTTCATAGTCTGTGTATTCGTAGCTTCAATATCATTGGTGTCCAAGGGCCTTAATTGTTAGGTGTGGGTTGTTAATCTCATCTATTAGGTACAGGATTCGTAAGGACGGCAGTGCAATTATGATTAGAATGATAGACGGCAGGACTGTTCAGATTATTTCAACTGCTTGGGCATCTATTGTGTTAGTGTGCGTTAGTGTGGTTGTTATTATAAGAGAGATAATATATAGGACGAAGGCGCTGATAAGGAATACGATTATAAGTGCGTGGTCGTGGAAGTGGAGGAGCTCTTCTATGATGGGGGATGCTGCGTCTTGGAATCCTAGTTGGGCAGGTTGTGCCATTGAGTCTCACAGGGGTTAGACTGTAATTTAGCCCTGACAGTGCTATGTAATAATTTACTAGAGGCTCGTGTTTGATAAGAGAGGGGTACGCAGTGGGCGTACGTTTAGCTTGAAACTAAAAGGTGGGGGTTCGAGTCCCTCGTCTCTTGGCAGGTTAAGATTGGACAAAGGCTGGTTCTTCATACGTGTGGTATGGGGGCGGGCAGCCGTGGAGTCACTCTAGGTTGACGTGTGTTAGTTCTGTGTTATTTGGGGTCCGTTTGGCAGAAAATGCCTCTCAGATAATATATATTATTATGATGACGGCAACAAGTGATGTTAGTGATCCAATTGATGAGACAGTGTTCCATAGTGTGTAGGCGTCTGGGTAGTCTGAGTACCGTCGTGGCATTCCAGCAAGACCTAAAAAGTGTTGGGGGAAGAATGTTATGTTTACGCCAATAAATATAACCCCGAATTGGGCTTTTGTTAAAGTGCTATGTAATGAGAAGCCAGTAAATAGTGGAAATCAGTGTACGAATCCGCCTATAATTGCAAATACTGCTCCTATAGATAAGACGTAGTGGAAGTGTGCGACTACGTAGTATGTGTCATGTAATACAATATCCAGGGATGAGTTTGCTAAGACGATCCCGGTTAGTCCGCCCACGGTAAACAGGAAGATAAAGCCAAGAGCCCACAGCAAGGCTGCGTCTCATTTGATTAGTCCGCCATGAAGGGTTGCTAACCAGCTGAATACTTTTACCCCAGTTGGGATTGCAATAATTATTGTGGCAGAGGTAAAGTATGCGCGGGTGTCTACATCCATGCCAACTGTGAATATATGGTGGGCTCAGACGATAAAACCAAGGAATCCGATAGAGACCATGGCCCACACCATGCCCATGTAGCCAAAGGGCTCTTTTTTACCAGCGTAGTATGCTACGATGTGGGAGATCATACCAAATCCGGGTAAAATTAAGATGTAAACTTCTGGGTGCCCAAAAAATCAGAACAGGTGTTGGTATAGCACGGGGTCTCCTCCGCCTGCCGGGTCAAAGAAGGTGGTGTTTAGGTTTCGGTCTGTTAATAGTATTGTGATGCCGGCAGCTAGTACTGGCAGAGACAGTAGAAGAAGTACTGCGGTGATAAGTACAGATCATACGAAGAGGGGGGTGTTGTATTGAGTTATTGCTGGGGCTTTTATATTAATGCAGGTGGTAATAAAGTTAATAGCCCCCAGGATGGAAGAAACCCCTGCTAGGTGCAGGGAAAAAATTGTCAGGTCTACGGATGCTCCTGCATGGGCCAGGTTGGCAGCTAGTGGTGGGTAGACGGTTCAGCCAGTTCCTGCCCCGGCTTCAACTCCGGAAGAGGCCAGTAAAAGGAGTAGTGAGGGGGGCAGGAGTCAAAAGCTTATGTTGTTTATTCGTGGAAAAGCCATGTCTGGGGCCCCAATTATTAGTGGAACCAGCCAGTTTCCGAAGCCCCCGATCATTACGGGTATTACCATGAAGAAGATTATTACAAAAGCATGGGCGGTTACAACCACATTATAGATTTGGTCGTCCCCAAGAAGGGTTCCAGGCTGGCTAAGCTCAGCTCGAATTAGCAAGCTTAGGCCAGTGCCGGCTATTCCGGCCCAGGCGCCAAAAAGTAGATACAGGGTGCCGATGTCTTTGTGGTTTGTCGAAAAAAATCAACGATTGATGGTCACAGGTAGGATGGCCGAGGGCAAGGCGGTGAGCTGTAGTCTCACAGACAGAGGTTTGAGTCCTTTTCGTACCAAGCTCCGTAGCGTAGAACGCAACAAAATGCAAGTTTGGAGACGCACCCAAAAAGGTGCCGGGGCTTCTCCCGTTTTTCTATAACGGGAGAAGGTAGATTGAAGCCCGCTGGATAGGGTGTTTAGTTGTTAACTAAAGTTTTATGGGATCAAAGCCCGTCGGTCTAGGGAGGTCTTAGCTTAATTAAAGTGTCTGAGTTGCATTCAGGAGATGTATATTAGTGTTTTACAGGCCTTCAGGGAATAAGATGTGTTTCTTGTTTGGGGCTTTGAAGGCCCCTGGTTTAAATAGTTAACCTAAGTCCCTGGGGGTGGGGCGGGGTTTATATGTTGTATAGTAGTGGTGTGATTGGTAGAAGGAGGGCTGTTGTAGTAGTTGCCGTGGTTATTAGGTGTGTGTGGTTGTTTTTGAATCGTCATGTGTTTTTTGTTGTGGTTGTGGTGGGCGGGTTTGTTAGTGTAGTGAAATAGGCTAGGCGGGTATAAAAGAATAGGCTTGGTAGGCTTATTAGGGCTAATGTTGTGGCTAGTGGGGTTAGCTGGTGTAGTGTTAGTTCTTTGATAATTAGCAGTTTTGGCATGAACCCTGTTAGGGGGGGAAGGCCCCCTAGTGATATTAGTGTTAGTATTATTATGGTTAAAAGTGTAGAGGAGTTAGACCAGGTGGTAGTAAGGTCTGTGATGTTTTTTGTTGATGCTGTTAATATAGAGGTAAATATTGCTGTGGTTGCGGCTAAATAGATAATTATGGTTAGTGTTGTAAGGCTGTGGCCCATAGTTAGGGCAATTGTTAATCATCCCATATGGGCGATTGAGGAGAAGGCCATGATTTTTCGGAGTTGTGTCTGATTTAGGCCTGACCACCCCCCAATTATTGTGGATAGGAGTCCCAGCACTAGGACCAGGTTTAGTGATAGGTGGTTGTGTATTATATAAAGTAGGGCTAGGGGGGCAAGTTTTTGTCATGTTGATATGATTAGGGCGGTTATTATTGTAGACCCCTGCAGGACCTCTGGGTATCAGAAGTGTGTTGGTGCCAAGCCTAGTTTTATTGCGATGGCTACTGTTAAAATTAGTGCAGTTGAGTTGTGCGTTGGCTGTATAATTGTTCATTGTCCGGTCTGTCAGGTGTTGATCAGGCTGGCCAGGAGGATTAGGGCAGCGGCTGCAGCTTGTGTTAGGAAATATTTTGTGGCGGCTTCTGTTGCTCGTGGGTGGTGTTGTTTAGTAATGTGTGGTAGTATGGCTAGTGTATTGATTTCTAGTCCAAGTCATGCAAGTAGTCAGTGGTGGCTTGATGTGGTGATGATGGTGCCTGTCGCTAGGCTTGAGATTAGGATTGTTTGTGTTATTGGGCTTATTAGTATAGGAAGGGTTGTGTACCAACATTGTCGGGGTATGGGCCCGAAAGCTTTATTAGCTGACTTTACTAGTAGGTAGTATAATTGGAAGTACACGAAGTTTTGGGCTTCGTAGTGCAGGTTCGTAGCCTGTCTTTCTAAGGAAGTGGGAGGGGCGAGTCTCCATATCATACTCTATCAAAGTAGTCCTTAATGTTTCGGGCACACTGCCAAAGTTTGGGTTATGTTAGTGGGGGGGTGCCTGATATTGAAATGGGTGTGGCAATGTATCAGACGCAAAGGGCTAGGGTTAGTGGTAGGAAGTTTTTTCAAAGTAGGTGCATTAGTTGGTCATATCGAAATCGTGGATATGATGCGCGGATTCACAGGAAGCCCAGTGTTAACATGCAGGTTTTAATCATAATATTTATTGAAAATAGTTCTGGGGTGTTGGGGCAGTTTGGGCCTAGGAATAGGATACATGAGAGGGTGTTTATTATTAAGATGTTTGCGTATTCTGCTAGGAAGAATAGTGCGAATGGGCCGGCTGCGTATTCAACATTAAATCCTGAGACAAGCTCTGACTCGCCTTCGGTTAGGTCGAATGGGGCCCGGTTTGTTTCTGCAATTGTTGAGATGTATCATATTATTATTAGTGGTCATACACATGTTGCTAATCACGTGTTTTTTTGTGTTGTTAGCAGGGTTTGTATTGAAAATCCCCCCGTGAATATTATGGTTGATAGTACAATGATTCCTATTGTTACCTCATAAGAGATAGTTTGTGCGACTGCCCGTAGGGCGCCAACGAGGGCGTATTTTGAGTTTGTTGCTCACCCAGATCATAGAATTGAGTATACAGCAAGGCTTGAGATAGCCAGTAGTATTAATAGGCCTAAATTAGCGTCCATGATGGGGTTTGGTATTGGAATGGGGGCTCAAATTGTTAGTGACAGTAGTAGTGCTAGTATTGGTATGGCTAAAAATAGTGTTGGTGTTGATGCCGTTGGTCGGATGGGTTCTTTGGTGAAAAGTTTTAGTCCGTCTGCAATTGGTTGTAGTAGGCCGTAGGGCCCTACAATGTTTGGGCCCTTGCGTAGTTGTATGTAGCCTAGGGTTTTTCGTTCTAATAGGGTTAGGAAGGCAACTGCTAGTAGGATTGGGATGATGAGTGTTAGTGGGTTAACTACTAGGGTTATTGTGGTTTTAATTATTAGGGAGAAGATTTGAGCTTCTGTTGTAAGGGCTTAGGCCTTTTGCATAATTACCTGGCTCTGCCACCCTAAAGCGTGGCCCTGGTCTTAGGCCGCTGGTTTTGATAAATGGGCTCTTTAGTGTGGGTAAGAGCTTGGTATTAGCACGTGGGGGTCCTATTGGTGCTTCTCCCTGGGTCCTTTCGTACTGAAGGGAGAAAAACATAGATAGAAACCGACCTGGATTTCTCCGGTCTGAACTCAGATCACGTAGGACTAGTTAATCGTTGAACAAACGAACCCTTGGTAGTGGCTGCACCACCAGGATGTCCTGATCCAACATCGAGGTCGTAAACCCTCTTGGCGATAGGGGCTCTAAAAGAGGATGGCGCTGTTATCCCTGGGGTAACTTGGTTCGTTGATCTGTGTTACAGGGTCAATTTTATGGTGGTCTCATTGGCTTGTGGGTCTTTGATAGATTTTTGGTCTGTGGTCTTGGAAGTTTTGTTTATTTCCGAAGTCGCCCCAACTAAAAACAAGGCTAAGGGGGGGGGGTAGAGGCCCCGTGGTTATTAGTTTTTGTTTTAAGCTCCACAGGGTCTTTTCGTCTTATGTTTACATCCTAGCTTTTTAACTAGGGGATCAAGTTCATTGATCTGCTTTAGGAGACAGTTGGGCCCTCATTTAGCCGTTCATACTAGTCATTATTTAAGTGACAAGTGATTACGCTACCTTTGCACGGTTAGAATACCGCGGCCGTTTAAAAGATCACTGGGCAGGCAGCACCTTTAATACTTGTGTGGCTAAAGGCTATGTTTTTGGTAAACAGTTGGGGCCCTAAGTGGCTGAGTTCCTTTTGTGGCGTTTAATCTGTCTGTGCTGCACTCCTGTGTTGGGTTAACAGGGGGTTATATTATATGGTTAAAAAGTGTGTTAAATTTTTCCATTTGTGGTCTGTTATTTACTGGTAGTTTATCTATTTCCAGTTTATGGGGGTGCATGTAGAGAGCGGGGCTCTTATTACTAATTTTAACAGTGGTGTCTCTATTGTGGTAGAGTAGCTCAGTTAAGTGGTCTAGGGGTTCTTGGTTTGTTTAGTATCTTTAAGATTGTGTGCTGTGACGCGTTTAGTTTTTGGTGGCTGCTTTAAGGCCAACTGGTGTGTTTTATTTGGTGTTTTCCTCTAGGATTGGTTGTTTTCAATTACAATAAGGCTGTACCCTTATTGTATATAGTATAGGAGTGACAGTGGTAAATATGCTTGTATTTAGGTTCAGGCGTCCTATAGTTGAACTAGAATTCTTTTATTGAGCAACCAGCTATCACCAGGCTCGATAGGCGTGTCACCTCTACCTAGCAGTCTCTCCAGCCTTTTGCCACAGGGACGGGTGTACTCAAAAAGTTGCTGTTAGGTAGCTCGTCTGGGTTCGGGTGAGCAGGTTTTAGTGCGCTTTATCTGTATTTGCTTATTAAACCATGATGCAAAAGGTACAAGGTCAGATCTTTGCTTTGTTGGTGCTTGGGGTTTTTCATAGTTCTTTCATTGTTCCCTTGCGGTACTATATGCTATTGCGTCAAGTGGGTGTTTTCTATCGCCTAAAAATATACTGGTACTGGGTTAAATGGTTTGGTTTATAGTGGGGCTTGAGGTTTTGAACTGTTTGTTGAGCTGTGGAGTTTGGGCTCAAGCGGGTTTTTGTTTAAACGTTTTTCAATTGTAAGTTGAATGCTTTATATAAGTGTAAGCTACCTCTTGATTTAGTGGCCAAGTGCACTTTCCAGTACACTTACCTTGTTACGACTTGCCTCATCTGTTGGTGTTTTGTTTTTTATAAAGTGTGGTTTATTAGTTCTTGAGGAGGGTGACGGGCGGTGTGTACGTGTCCCATGGCAGGCTTCAAACAGGCTTATCTTGCTTGTTTTACTGCTAAATCCACCTTCTGGTGAAGGTTTCATGTCACTTGTGGTGTTTTCTAGTGTAGAAAATGTAGCTCATCTCTGCCCCCTTATATGCTACACCTTGACCTGACGTGTTAAATGTTATCTATCTTACTTACGGCAGTTCTTTCATAAGGTAGGTTTGCGACGGCGGTATATAGGCTGGGTAAAGGCAAAAGGGGGTAAGGTTTGGCGTGGAGTATCGATTATAGGACAAGCTCCTCTAGGTTGGTTTGGGGCACCGTCAAGTCCTTAGAGTTTTAAGTTTTTCACTTGTAATTCTCTGGCGAGTTGCTAGTGTAAGGTGCAAGTTTGGTTTATGGCCAAGCATAATAGGGTATCTAATCCTAGTTTGGGCCTTGGCTTTCGTGAGTCGATGGGGCTTAATTAATTGTGGGAGGGGTGGAGTTGTTTTTGCATTGGTTAGTATTTTACAACGTAGGTGCAGCTCAGCCTTCTTTTATTAAGTTTTAGGGGTCTAGTCACTTTTTACGCCGAGTATTATTATTTTGGGGCTTTCGTATAACCGCGGTGGCTGGCACGAAATTTACCGCCCCGTCTGGTTTAACTGTGGCTAAGTCAAGCTTTATGGCTTATACATTAATGTTTATCACTGCTGGGCCCCGTGTGGGTGTGGCGGTGCTAGGTGTCTGGGGCTAAATAGTGTGGTGTGCCTGATACCTGCTCCTGGCCTAGTGGGTAGGCACTGTGTGGGGGTTTGCACAGGGGTGTGGAGGCTTGCATGTGTAATTCGAGTTAAAAATAATAATAAGTTTAGGACCAAAACGGTGTGTTTCCGGGAAATTACTAGGATCCATAACGGCAACTTCAGGGCCGTGCTTTAGTATTATTTAAGCTACAGTAACGGAGTTGCCGTTGTGTGGTTTAGTGTGTGTAATATATATATATATATATATATATATATATATACATTTTGGGGTTTTATTTTGTGTGTGGGGAGCTGCGATTTTTGTTCTTGTGGTATTATGGCAAGTCTTGGATCGCAACTAAGAAAAAATTTTTGCAATTAAATCTCGTTTTAGGGGTTTGGCGAGAAGCACTTTAATTGCAGGGAAAAATTCTTAGTGGGGGGTAAGGGGGGTTTGCCGGAGGTAGCCGTGTGAGTATGGGCGTGTTCGGGGCGTGGGTGTGTGTGGGTGTATGTGGGTGTATGGGGGGCTGTGTGTGTGTGTGTGTGTGTGTGTGTGTGTGGGTGGGTATGGGTATGGGTATGGGTATGGGTATGGGTGTGGGTATGGGTATGGGTATGGGTGTGGGTATGGGTGTAGGTGTAGGTGTAGGTGTAGGTATAGGTATAGGTATAGGTATAGGTGTCGTGTTTATTCATTGGTTTTTAGTCTAGTAAATAATTATATGTCCTTCGAGCATGAATAATTTACCCCTGGGTGGGCTTGTGGGATCGTGGGCCATCTTGCACCGTAGGTTCAGCAGAGTTGTTAGTTGACAGCCACTGGAAATGAGGTTGTGATATACCACCCTAAAAATAAAAATACCAGCCGCATGACAGCACAGGGATGCTATGAGTATGAGGAGACGTGTAACTAATCCTAGCAACCAAAGGCCTCTTAAAAGGCACGAGTGATACGTCAGCGATTAATGGACTTGACCTCACAGAACCAGAGGCCTTGGAAAGGGCACTGTGTGTTAGTCTACATTTCATGGACTACGAGACTGGGCACCTGGTGTGCGAATACAAGGATTGATGATCTCTCGGGATA
>NW_026612500.1:0-17453 GCF_029931775.1 Euleptes europaea | reverse complement strand
GGCACTTATTTCCTGTTCTATACACTATCCGGCTCACTCCCACTATTAGTAATAATTTTATATTCATACACCCACAACTACCACACAACACCACTAATAATGTCAATAAAGCACCCAGAAATACTAATAACATGAACCAACTCACTAGTATGACTATCATGTCTTCTAGCATTTATAGTAAAAATACCCCTATACTCCATGCACTTATGACTACCAAAAGCACACGTTGAGGCCCCAATCGCTGGATCAATAATCCTGGCCGCCGTACTTCTTAAACTGGGAGGATACGGCATCATCCGAATCACCCCAATCCTAAACCCAACAACACAAACTATGTGCTACCCCCTCATTATTCTAGCCCTCTGGGGAATAATTATAACCAGCCTCATTTGCCTACGTCAAACAGACTTAAAATCCATCATTGCCTACTCCTCAGTAAGCCACATAGGCCTTGTAACTGCAGGAGCCCTAATTCAGACCCCATGAAGTATCTCAGGAACAATAATTCTAATGGTCGCCCACGGATTAGCCTCTTCTATACTATTTTGCCTAGCCAACACAAACTATGAACGAACCCACACTCGAACTTTATTAATAACACGGGGCCTTCAACTCACCCTCCCACTTATAGCCACATGATGACTTATGGCAAACTTAGCCAACATGGCCCTACCCCCTACAATCAACCTGATGGGGGAATTAATAATCATTACTTCTGCTATAAACTGAGCCACCATAACAATCATCTTAACAGGCCTAACGACGCTATTAACCGCCCTATACTCCCTATATGTCTTCATTATAACGCAACGAAACAAAACACCAACAAATACCTCCCACCCACCCTCAAACACCCGAGAACACCTATTAATAGCCCTTCACCTCATCCCTATGGCACTATTAATTATAAACCCAAAACTAATCCTGTAGCACCCAGAAGTAGGCATAGTTTGATCAAAACACTAAGCTGTGGACTTAACAACAGGGGCACCCCGCCCCTTGCATACCGAGAGGGACGACACAAATTGGAACTGCTAATTCAAATTACCGAAGTTAAATTCTCCGGACCACTCCACATTATAACCCAAGACTTTCAAAGGATATTAGACCTTCCTTTAATCTTAGGCATTAACACTACTTGGTGCAACTCCAAGTGAAAGTACATGACCTCCATACTATTCTACTCAACCATAATTTCAACCCTGCTAGTCCTTATTGCCCCTATTATTACCTCTATGTTTATTACACAAGCCTCGGGCTACTTCACACAAACTACTAAACTTGCCTGCCTGACAAGCCTAATTCCAACCAATATTTTTATCAACTACGGAATACAAACAACTATAACCAACGCTACCTGACTACAAACGTCCTTCAACATTAATATCAGCTTCCTATTTGATATTTACTCTACCACGTTTATAACAACAGCCCTATTTATCACCTGGGCCATCCTGGAGTTCTCAGATTGATATATAAAACTAGACCCGAACAAAAACAAATTTATAAAATACTTAATACTATTCCTCCTAGCCATAATAACCATAACAACAGCAAACAGCCTATTACAACTATTTGTTGGCTGGGAAGGGGTAGGCATCATATCCTTCTTACTAATCGGGTGGTGGCACGGGCGCACCAATGCAAACACATCCGCCCTACAAGCTGTTATATACAACCGAATCGGAGACATTGGACTAATCCTGTCTTTAGCTTGATTCGCAATACACTACAACACATGGGACGTACAACAAACATTCTCACATACGACCCCCCCCACCCTGCCACTACTAGGCCTAGTCTTAGCAGCCATGGGAAAATCCGCCCAATTTGGGCTACACCCATGGCTGCCAGCAGCCATAGAAGGCCCAACCCCAGTATCAGCACTACTTCACTCTAGCACAATAGTCGTTGCCGGAATTTTTCTACTGGCCCGGCTATTCCCAATAATACAAAACAGCCAGGCCACAACTACCCTCTGCCTATGCCTAGGAGCAATAACTACAACCTTTGCAGCACTCTGTGCCCTCACACAAAACGATATCAAAAAGATCATTGCCTTCTCCACCTCAAGCCAGCTCGGCCTAATAATACTAACACTAGGACTAAACCAGCCACAGTTAACATACCTACACATCACCACACACGCCTTTTTCAAGGCCATACTATTCCTATGCGCAGGTTCAGTAATTCATAATCTCGGGGACGAACAAGACATCCGAAAAATAGGAAGCACCCAAAAAACAATACCGCTAACCACAACCTGTATAACTATCGGCAACCTAGCCCTAACAGGGGCCCCCTTCCTAGCTGGATTTTACACTAAAGACGTAATCATTGAAACAATAAACACATCACACTTAAACGCCTGAGCCCTATCAACCACTATTATTGCTACCGCCCTTACAGCCGCCTACAGCCTACGCCTAACCTTTTATGTCCAAACAAATAAGCCTCGATACAACACAACTACAACCCCAGCAGAAACAAACCCAAGCCAGACTCGACCCCTAGTACGACTCGCCATAGGAAGTATTATATCTGGCCTATTTGTGGCCACAACAATACTACCAACCCCACCCCAAACAATAACAATGGGCCCAATTACAAAACTAGCCGCCACAATTATCACGCTAGTAGGCCTGCTATGTGCTATAGATATCACCATACAAACATCCAACCTATTAAAACCAAAACAAAGTACACCAAGTACATCCTCAACACAACTGGGGTTCTTTAACACCCTTGCACACCGAGCCCAACCAAAATACAACATACAATTCGGACAAAACACCGCTATGCACTTAAATGACCTTATCTGATATGAGGCCATCGCCCCAAAAACAGCCATATTAATTAACACCGCCCTAGCTAAAAAACTGTCCAAATCACACACCGGACACATCAAAACATACCTAGTCATACTTATTGCCACTCTAGCCGCCGCAATTACCACATACTACTAAACCGCACGTAGCCCCCCAAAACTCGACCCTCGAGTTAACTCAAGGACAACAAACAGGGCCACCATTAAACTCCCCCCACACAACAATAATAACGGCCCGCCCAAAGAATATATCAATGCAACACCACTAAAATCAGTCCGAGTACCCTCAAAACCAAAATCGTCCCCACCAGACGCCCCACACCCATCAATAGACAACCCTCCAAAGTACCAAACTAAAAACAAAACTAATATAAAATACCCAAACACATAATACAAAACAGAGTAATCCAACCACACCTCAGGATATTGGTCTGCTGAAAGTGCCACAGAATAAGCAAAGACTACCAATATCCCACCTAAATAAATTAAAAATAACACCAATGCAATAAAGGACCCACCAAAAATAACTAACACCACACTACCACCCAACGCAGACACTACAAGTCCCATCGCCCCAAAAACAGGAGAAGGATTTGACGCTACACCAATAAACCCCAACACCATACACAACACAGTAAAAAAAACAAAGTACGACATAATTTTCATTTGGCCATGCCAAAACCTGTGATACGAAAAACCACCGTTGTTATTCAACTATAAAAACCAATAATGACCCCAATCCGAAAAACACACCCAATAATCAAAATAATAAACAACTCATTTATTGACCTCCCCACACCATCAAACATCTCCGCTTGATGAAACTTTGGGTCCTTGTTAGGGCTGTGCCTACTAATCCAAATCTCCACCGGCCTATTCTTGGCCATGCACTACACCGCAGACACCTCCACAGCATTCTCATCAATCGCCCACATCTGTCGTGACGTACAACACGGCTGACTAATCCGAAACATCCACGCCAACGGCGCCTCCATATTTTTTATCTGCCTTTATATACACATCGGGCGAGGCCTATACTACGGCTCATACTTATACAAAGAGACCTGAAACATCGGCGTGGCCCTACTATTCCTAGTAATAGCAACCGCGTTCGTGGGCTATGTCCTGCCATGGGGACAGATATCATTCTGAGGGGCTACCGTAATCACAAACCTACTATCAGCAGTTCCATATATAGGAAACACCCTAGTAGAGTGAATTTGAGGCGGGTTCGCCGTAGATAACGCAACACTAACACGATTTTTCACTTTCCACTTCCTACTGCCATTCATCATCTCAGCCACTGCAATCCTACACATACTATTCCTACACGAAACGGGATCAAACAACCCAACAGGGGTAAACTCAAACTCAGATAAAATTCCGTTCCACCCATACTTTTCAACTAAAGACCTGCTAGGGGCAGCCCTTATAATAATAACACTACTGTACCTATCCCTTTTCTCCCCACAACTGCTTGGGGACCCAGAAAACTTTACCCCAGCAAACCCCCTAATAACCCCACCACACATCAAACCAGAATGGTACTTCCTATTCGCCTACGCCATCCTACGTTCCATCCCAAACAAACTTGGAGGAGTACTTGCCCTAATAATATCCATTATAATCCTACTGCTAATCCCACTTACACACAACTCAAAACAACGAACAAGCACATTCCGACCACTATCACAACTAACATTTTGAACCATAATCGCCACTATCGCTATCCTAACCTGAATCGGAGGACAACCAGTCGAAGACCCATTTATCATAATCGGACAACTAGCTTCCGTCCTATACTTCACAACAATCCTACTATTAAGCCCCACAATCAATAAACTAGAGAATAAACTAATAAACTGATAACCCCACCAGCCCTTGTAGCTTAAACCACACTTAAAGCACTGACCTTGTAAGTCAAAGATTGGAACGCATTACAACCCTGGGGCACTACTCACACCCCCACATACAAAAAAGACTCAACTCTTAACTCTAGTCCCCAAAACTAGTGTTTTCACTTAAACTATTTTCTGAGACCACCCCACCCAAATAGGCTTCACCCCCACACGGGGGTGGAGCCTATATGGCCACTTAACAACCTTATAAACTCCAAGGCCTCCGCCCGCAGTATATCAAAAAAAAGACTCAACTCTTAACTCTAGTCCCCAAAACTAGTGTTTTCACTTAAACTATTTTCTAAGACCACCCCACCCAAATAGGCTTCACCCCCACACGGGGGTGGAGCCTATATGGCCACTTAACAACCTTATAAACTCCAAGGCCTCCGCCCGCAGTATATCAAAAAAAAGACTCAACTCTTAACTCTAGTCCCCAAAACTAGTGTTTTCACTTAAACTATTTTCTAAGACCACCCCACCCAAATAGGCTTCACCCCCACACGGGGGTGGAGCCTATATGGCCACTTAACAACCTTATAAACTCCAAGGCCTCCGCCCGCAGTATATCAAAAAAAGACTCAACTCTTAACTCTAGTCCCCAAAACTAGTGTTTTCACTTAAACTATTTTCTGAGACCACCCCACCCAAATAGGCTTCACCCCCACACGGGGGTGGAGCCTATATGGCCACTTAACAACCTTATAAACTCCAAGGCCTCCGCCCGCAGTATATCAAAAAAAAGACTCAACTCTTAACTCTAGTCCCCAAAACTAGTGTTTTCACTTAAACTATTTTCTGAGACCACCCCACCCAAATAGGCTTCACCCCCACACGGGGGTGGAGCCTATATGGCCATTTAACAACCTTATAAACTCCAGGACCTCCATTAGTGTCTAGGGTTATGGGGGGTCCCCCTTTACATACTATGTATAATCAACATACATTTATTTGCCCCATGAATATTGTCCCAGTACATATTATTATTAATTTTACATAATACATACTATGTATAATCAACATACATCTATCTGCCCCATGAATATTGTCCCAGTACATCCTATCATTGATTTTACATAGTACATATCATCAAATAAGCGTGGATTAATAAATCCATGTATTTAAGACATATTGATTCTTTACCGGACATATCCCGAGAGATCATCAATCCTTGTATTCGCACACCAGGTGCCCAGTCTCGTAGTCCATGAAATGTAGACTAACACACAGTGCCCTTTCCAAGGCCTCTGGTTCTGTGAGGTCAAGTCCATTAATCGCTGACGTATCACTCGTGCCTTTTAAGAGGCCTTTGGTTGCTAGGATTAGTTACACGTCTCCTCATACTCATAGCATCCCTGTGCTGTCATGCGGCTGGTATTTTTATTTTTAGGGTGGTATATCACAACCTCATTTCCAGTGGCTGTCAACTAACAACTCTGCTGAACCTACGGTGCAAGATGGCCCACGATCCCACAAGCCCACCCAGGGGTAAATTATTCATGCTCGAAGGACATATAATTATTTACTAGACTAAAAACCAATGAATAAACACGACACCTATACCTATACCTATACCTATACCTACACCTACACCTACACCTACACCCATACCTACACCCATACCCATACCCATACCCACACATACCCATACCCATACCCATACCCATACCCACCACACACACACACACACACACACACACACACACACGCCCCCCATACACCCACATACACCCACACACACCCACGCCCCGAACACGCCCATACTCACACGGCTACCTCCGGCAAACCCCCCTTACCCCCCACTAAGAATTTTTCCCTGCAATTAAAGTGCTTCTCGCCAAACCCCTAAAACGAGATTTAATTGCAAAAATTTTTTCTTAGTTGCGATCCAAGACTTGCCATAATACCACAAGAACAAAAATCGCAGCTCCCCACACACAAAATAAAACCCCAAAATGTATATATATATATATATATATATATATATATATTACACACACTAAACCACACAACGGCAACTCCGTTACTGTAGCTTAAATAATACTAAAGCACGGCCCTGAAGTTGCCGTTATGGATCCTAGTAATTTCCCGGAAACACACCGTTTTGGTCCTAAACTTATTATTATTTTTAACTCGAATTACACATGCAAGCCTCCACACCCCTGTGCAAACCCCCACACAGTGCCTACCCACTAGGCCAGGAGCAGGTATCAGGCACACCACACTATTTAGCCCCAGACACCTAGCACCGCCACACCCACACGGGGCCCAGCAGTGATAAACATTAATGTATAAGCCATAAAGCTTGACTTAGCCACAGTTAAACCAGACGGGGCGGTAAATTTCGTGCCAGCCACCGCGGTTATACGAAAGCCCCAAAATAATAATACTCGGCGTAAAAAGTGACTAGACCCCTAAAACTTAATAAAAGAAGGCTGAGCTGCACCTACGTTGTAAAATACTAACCAATGCAAAAACAACTCCACCCCTCCCACAATTAATTAAGCCCCATCGACTCACGAAAGCCAAGGCCCAAACTAGGATTAGATACCCTATTATGCTTGGCCATAAACCAAACTTGCACCTTACACTAGCAACTCGCCAGAGAATTACAAGTGAAAAACTTAAAACTCTAAGGACTTGACGGTGCCCCAAACCAACCTAGAGGAGCTTGTCCTATAATCGATACTCCACGCCAAACCTTACCCCCTTTTGCCTTTACCCAGCCTATATACCGCCGTCGCAAACCTACCTTATGAAAGAACTGCCGTAAGTAAGATAGATAACATTTAACACGTCAGGTCAAGGTGTAGCATATAAGGGGGCAGAGATGAGCTACATTTTCTACACTAGAAAACACCACAAGTGACATGAAACCTTCACCAGAAGGTGGATTTAGCAGTAAAACAAGCAAGATAAGCCTGTTTGAAGCCTGCCATGGGACACGTACACACCGCCCGTCACCCTCCTCAAGAACTAATAAACCACACTTTATAAAAAACAAAACACCAACAGATGAGGCAAGTCGTAACAAGGTAAGTGTACTGGAAAGTGCACTTGGCCACTAAATCAAGAGGTAGCTTACACTTATATAAAGCATTCAACTTACAATTGAAAAACGTTTAAACAAAAACCCGCTTGAGCCCAAACTCCACAGCTCAACAAACAGTTCAAAACCTCAAGCCCCACTATAAACCAAACCATTTAACCCAGTACCAGTATATTTTTAGGCGATAGAAAACACCCACTTGACGCAATAGCATATAGTACCGCAAGGGAACAATGAAAGAACTATGAAAAACCCCAAGCACCAACAAAGCAAAGATCTGACCTTGTACCTTTTGCATCATGGTTTAATAAGCAAATACAGATAAAGCGCACTAAAACCTGCTCACCCGAACCCAGACGAGCTACCTAACAGCAACTTTTTGAGTACACCCGTCCCTGTGGCAAAAGGCTGGAGAGACTGCTAGGTAGAGGTGACACGCCTATCGAGCCTGGTGATAGCTGGTTGCTCAATAAAAGAATTCTAGTTCAACTATAGGACGCCTGAACCTAAATACAAGCATATTTACCACTGTCACTCCTATACTATATACAATAAGGGTACAGCCTTATTGTAATTGAAAACAACCAATCCTAGAGGAAAACACCAAATAAAACACACCAGTTGGCCTTAAAGCAGCCACCAAAAACTAAACGCGTCACAGCACACAATCTTAAAGATACTAAACAAACCAAGAACCCCTAGACCACTTAACTGAGCTACTCTACCACAATAGAGACACCACTGTTAAAATTAGTAATAAGAGCCCCGCTCTCTACATGCACCCCCATAAACTGGAAATAGATAAACTACCAGTAAATAACAGACCACAAATGGAAAAATTTAACACACTTTTTAACCATATAATATAACCCCCTGTTAACCCAACACAGGAGTGCAGCACAGACAGATTAAACGCCACAAAAGGAACTCAGCCACTTAGGGCCCCAACTGTTTACCAAAAACATAGCCTTTAGCCACACAAGTATTAAAGGTGCTGCCTGCCCAGTGATCTTTTAAACGGCCGCGGTATTCTAACCGTGCAAAGGTAGCGTAATCACTTGTCACTTAAATAATGACTAGTATGAACGGCTAAATGAGGGCCCAACTGTCTCCTAAAGCAGATCAATGAACTTGATCCCCTAGTTAAAAAGCTAGGATGTAAACATAAGACGAAAAGACCCTGTGGAGCTTAAAACAAAAACTAATAACCACGGGGCCTCTACCCCCCCCCCCTTAGCCTTGTTTTTAGTTGGGGCGACTTCGGAAATAAACAAAACTTCCAAGACCACAGACCAAAAATCTATCAAAGACCCACAAGCCAATGAGACCACCATAAAATTGACCCTGTAACACAGATCAACGAACCAAGTTACCCCAGGGATAACAGCGCCATCCTCTTTTAGAGCCCCTATCGCCAAGAGGGTTTACGACCTCGATGTTGGATCAGGACATCCTGGTGGTGCAGCCACTACCAAGGGTTCGTTTGTTCAACGATTAACTAGTCCTACGTGATCTGAGTTCAGACCGGAGAAATCCAGGTCGGTTTCTATCTATGTTTTTCTCCCTTCAGTACGAAAGGACCCAGGGAGAAGCACCAATAGGACCCCCACGTGCTAATACCAAGCTCTTACCCACACTAAAGAGCCCATTTATCAAAACCAGCGGCCTAAGACCAGGGCCACGCTTTAGGGTGGCAGAGCCAGGTAATTATGCAAAAGGCCTAAGCCCTTACAACAGAAGCTCAAATCTTCTCCCTAATAATTAAAACCACAATAACCCTAGTAGTTAACCCACTAACACTCATCATCCCAATCCTACTAGCAGTTGCCTTCCTAACCCTATTAGAACGAAAAACCCTAGGCTACATACAACTACGCAAGGGCCCAAACATTGTAGGGCCCTACGGCCTACTACAACCAATTGCAGACGGACTAAAACTTTTCACCAAAGAACCCATCCGACCAACGGCATCAACACCAACACTATTTTTAGCCATACCAATACTAGCACTACTACTGTCACTAACAATTTGAGCCCCCATTCCAATACCAAACCCCATCATGGACGCTAATTTAGGCCTATTAATACTACTGGCTATCTCAAGCCTTGCTGTATACTCAATTCTATGATCTGGGTGAGCAACAAACTCAAAATACGCCCTCGTTGGCGCCCTACGGGCAGTCGCACAAACTATCTCTTATGAGGTAACAATAGGAATCATTGTACTATCAACCATAATATTCACGGGGGGATTTTCAATACAAACCCTGCTAACAACACAAAAAAACACGTGATTAGCAACATGTGTATGACCACTAATAATAATATGATACATCTCAACAATTGCAGAAACAAACCGGGCCCCATTCGACCTAACCGAAGGCGAGTCAGAGCTTGTCTCAGGATTTAATGTTGAATACGCAGCCGGCCCATTCGCACTATTCTTCCTAGCAGAATACGCAAACATCTTAATAATAAACACCCTCTCATGTATCCTATTCCTAGGCCCAAACTGCCCCAACACCCCAGAACTATTTTCAATAAATATTATGATTAAAACCTGCATGTTAACACTGGGCTTCCTGTGAATCCGCGCATCATATCCACGATTTCGATATGACCAACTAATGCACCTACTTTGAAAAAACTTCCTACCACTAACCCTAGCCCTTTGCGTCTGATACATTGCCACACCCATTTCAATATCAGGCACCCCCCCACTAACATAACCCAAACTTTGGCAGTGTGCCCGAAACATTAAGGACTACTTTGATAGAGTATGATATGGAGACTCGCCCCTCCCACTTCCTTAGAAAGACAGGCTACGAACCTGCACTACGAAGCCCAAAACTTCGTGTACTTCCAATTATACTACCTACTAGTAAAGTCAGCTAATAAAGCTTTCGGGCCCATACCCCGACAATGTTGGTACACAACCCTTCCTATACTAATAAGCCCAATAACACAAACAATCCTAATCTCAAGCCTAGCGACAGGCACCATCATCACCACATCAAGCCACCACTGACTACTTGCATGACTTGGACTAGAAATCAATACACTAGCCATACTACCACACATTACTAAACAACACCACCCACGAGCAACAGAAGCCGCCACAAAATATTTCCTAACACAAGCTGCAGCCGCTGCCCTAATCCTCCTGGCCAGCCTGATCAACACCTGACAGACCGGACAATGAACAATTATACAGCCAACGCACAACTCAACTGCACTAATTTTAACAGTAGCCATCGCAATAAAACTAGGCTTGGCACCAACACACTTCTGATACCCAGAGGTCCTGCAGGGGTCTACAATAATAACCGCCCTAATCATATCAACATGACAAAAACTTGCCCCCCTAGCCCTACTTTATATAATACACAACCACCTATCACTAAACCTGGTCCTAGTGCTGGGACTCCTATCCACAATAATTGGGGGGTGGTCAGGCCTAAATCAGACACAACTCCGAAAAATCATGGCCTTCTCCTCAATCGCCCATATGGGATGATTAACAATTGCCCTAACTATGGGCCACAGCCTTACAACACTAACCATAATTATCTATTTAGCCGCAACCACAGCAATATTTACCTCTATATTAACAGCATCAACAAAAAACATCACAGACCTTACTACCACCTGGTCTAACTCCTCTACACTTTTAACCATAATAATACTAACACTAATATCACTAGGGGGCCTTCCCCCCCTAACAGGGTTCATGCCAAAACTGCTAATTATCAAAGAACTAACACTACACCAGCTAACCCCACTAGCCACAACATTAGCCCTAATAAGCCTACCAAGCCTATTCTTTTATACCCGCCTAGCCTATTTCACTACACTAACAAACCCGCCCACCACAACCACAACAAAAAACACATGACGATTCAAAAACAACCACACACACCTAATAACCACGGCAACTACTACAACAGCCCTCCTTCTACCAATCACACCACTACTATACAACATATAAACCCCGCCCCACCCCCAGGGACTTAGGTTAACTATTTAAACCAGGGGCCTTCAAAGCCCCAAACAAGAAACACATCTTATTCCCTGAAGGCCTGTAAAACACTAATATACATCTCCTGAATGCAACTCAGACACTTTAATTAAGCTAAGACCTCCCTAGACCGACGGGCTTTGATCCCATAAAACTTTAGTTAACAACTAAACACCCTATCCAGCGGGCTTCAATCTACCTTCTCCCGTTATAGAAAAACGGGAGAAGCCCCGGCACCTTTTTGGGTGCGTCTCCAAACTTGCATTTTGTTGCGTTCTACGCTACGGAGCTTGGTACGAAAAGGACTCAAACCTCTGTCTGTGAGACTACAGCTCACCGCCTTGCCCTCGGCCATCCTACCTGTGACCATCAATCGTTGATTTTTTTCGACAAACCACAAAGACATCGGCACCCTGTATCTACTTTTTGGCGCCTGGGCCGGAATAGCCGGCACTGGCCTAAGCTTGCTAATTCGAGCTGAGCTTAGCCAGCCTGGAACCCTTCTTGGGGACGACCAAATCTATAATGTGGTTGTAACCGCCCATGCTTTTGTAATAATCTTCTTCATGGTAATACCCGTAATGATCGGGGGCTTCGGAAACTGGCTGGTTCCACTAATAATTGGGGCCCCAGACATGGCTTTTCCACGAATAAACAACATAAGCTTTTGACTCCTGCCCCCCTCACTACTCCTTTTACTGGCCTCTTCCGGAGTTGAAGCCGGGGCAGGAACTGGCTGAACCGTCTACCCACCACTAGCTGCCAACCTGGCCCATGCAGGAGCATCCGTAGACCTGACAATTTTTTCCCTGCACCTAGCAGGGGTTTCTTCCATCCTGGGGGCTATTAACTTTATTACCACCTGCATTAATATAAAAGCCCCAGCAATAACTCAATACAACACCCCCCTCTTCGTATGATCTGTACTTATCACCGCAGTACTTCTTCTACTGTCTCTGCCAGTACTAGCTGCCGGCATCACAATACTATTAACAGACCGAAACCTAAACACCACCTTCTTTGACCCGGCAGGCGGAGGAGACCCCGTGCTATACCAACACCTGTTCTGATTTTTTGGGCACCCAGAAGTTTACATCTTAATTTTACCCGGATTTGGTATGATCTCCCACATCGTAGCATACTACGCTGGTAAAAAAGAGCCCTTTGGCTACATGGGCATGGTGTGGGCCATGGTCTCTATCGGATTCCTTGGTTTTATCGTCTGAGCCCACCATATATTCACAGTTGGCATGGATGTAGACACCCGCGCATACTTTACCTCTGCCACAATAATTATTGCAATCCCAACTGGGGTAAAAGTATTCAGCTGGTTAGCAACCCTTCATGGCGGACTAATCAAATGAGACGCAGCCTTGCTGTGGGCTCTTGGCTTTATCTTCCTGTTTACCGTGGGCGGACTAACCGGGATCGTCTTAGCAAACTCATCCCTGGATATTGTATTACATGACACATACTACGTAGTCGCACACTTCCACTACGTCTTATCTATAGGAGCAGTATTTGCAATTATAGGCGGATTCGTACACTGATTTCCACTATTTACTGGCTTCTCATTACATAGCACTTTAACAAAAGCCCAATTCGGGGTTATATTTATTGGCGTAAACATAACATTCTTCCCCCAACACTTTTTAGGTCTTGCTGGAATGCCACGACGGTACTCAGACTACCCAGACGCCTACACACTATGGAACACTGTCTCATCAATTGGATCACTAACATCACTTGTTGCCGTCATCATAATAATATATATTATCTGAGAGGCATTTTCTGCCAAACGGACCCCAAATAACACAGAACTAACACACGTCAACCTAGAGTGACTCCACGGCTGCCCGCCCCCATACCACACGTATGAAGAACCAGCCTTTGTCCAATCTTAACCTGCCAAGAGACGAGGGACTCGAACCCCCACCTTTTAGTTTCAAGCTAAACGTACGCCCACTGCGTACCCCTCTCTTATCAAACACGAGCCTCTAGTAAATTATTACATAGCACTGTCAGGGCTAAATTACAGTCTAACCCCTGTGAGACTCAATGGCACAACCTGCCCAACTAGGATTCCAAGACGCAGCATCCCCCATCATAGAAGAGCTCCTCCACTTCCACGACCACGCACTTATAATCGTATTCCTTATCAGCGCCTTCGTCCTATATATTATCTCTCTTATAATAACAACCACACTAACGCACACTAACACAATAGATGCCCAAGCAGTTGAAATAATCTGAACAGTCCTGCCGTCTATCATTCTAATCATAATTGCACTGCCGTCCTTACGAATCCTGTACCTAATAGATGAGATTAACAACCCACACCTAACAATTAAGGCCCTTGGACACCAATGATATTGAAGCTACGAATACACAGACTATGAAAACCTAACATTTGACTCCTATATGACCCCAACAACAGACCTGTGATCAGGGGCCATTCGACTACTAGAGACAGACCACCGAATAGTTGTACCCGTAGAGTCCCCGATCCGCATGTTAATTTCAGCCGAAGACGTCCTTCACTCTTGAGCCGTCCCCTCACTAGGCATTAAAACCGATGCAATCCCTGGGCGACTAAACCAGACAACATTTACTACAGCTTCCCCAGGCCTATTTTACGGCCAGTGCTCAGAAATCTGCGGGTCAAACCACAGCTTTATGCCCATTGTAGTAGAAGCCACCACCCTAGACAACTTCGAATTATGGTCTAACATGATACTTCAATCTTTAAGAAGCTTTACATAATAGCATTGGCCTTTTAAGCCAAAGATTGGAACAATAACCACTTAAAGACGTGCCCCAACTAAACCCCGCTCCGTGACTTATAATTATGTTAACCGTATGGTTTATCACCCTCCTTATAATAAAACCAAAGCTGTTAAAACACCAGATAGCCAACCAACCAACTACAAAACCCCTAAGCACCCAGCCCCCATGCTGATCCTGATTATGATGTTAAACCTATTCGACCAATTCGCAACCCCACAGATAATAGGAGTCCCATTAATCCTGCTTGCCCTACTGGCCCCAACAACACTATTTCACTCACAAACACATCTAATACCAAGCCGCACATGGGCACTAAAACTATGACTAATAAAAACCGCCACAAAACAACTAATATCCCCAATCAGTAAGACAGGACACCCCTGAGCACTGCTTCTATTAACAATTTTGTTATACCTATTAACAATCAACCTGCTAGGGCTATTACCATACACATTTACCCCCACCACACAACTATCCATAAACATAAGCCTGGCCCTACCAATATGACTATTTACAGTACTTGTTGGGCTTTGAAACCAGCCCACCGCCTCCATCGGACACCTACTACCCATGGGCACACCCACCCCGCTAGTTCCAATTTTAGTAATTATCGAAACAGCTAGCCTATTAATTCGACCCCTAGCCCTGGGGGTGCGTCTTACTGCAAACCTAACTGCAGGACACCTGTTAATCCAACTTATCTCAACAGCCACACTTGTATTAATGCCATTAATACCATCAGTATCAGTGCTAACCTCAGTCACCCTCCTATTGTTAACCGCCCTAGAAGTCGCTGTTGCAATGATCCAAGCATATGTATTCGTACTATTATTAAGTCTCTACCTACAAGAAAACGTTTAATGACCCACCAAGCCCACAGCTTCCACATAGTAGACCAAAGCCCATGGCCCCTAACAGGGGCCATTGCAGCCTTATTAATAACCTCTGGGCTCGCAATATGGTTCCACTTTGGCTCAAATACATTAATAACCATCGGCCTTACCACTATACTATTAACAATACTGCAATGATGACGAGATGTTGTTCGGGAAGGAACCTACCAAGGCCACCACACCCACCAAGTTCAACAGGGACTTCGTTATGGCATAATTTTATTCATTGCCTCAGAGGTTTTCTTTTTCATCGGGTTCTTTTGAGCATTCTATCACTCAAGCCTTGCACCTACACCAGAGCTTGGAGGTTGTTGACCCCCAAGCGGAATTACTCCCCTAAACCCGTTTGAAGTTCCCCTACTTAATACCGCAGTACTACTGGCATCAGGTGTTACAGTAACCTGAGCCCACCATTCAATCATAGGAGGAGAACGAAAAGAGGCCATACAGGCCCTAGTGCTTACAATCATACTGGGGGCCTACTTTACACTACTACAGGCTATAGAATATCTGGAGGCCTCTTTCACAGTAGCAGACGGAGCCTATGGCACCACCTTTTTTGTGGCCACTGGCTTCCACGGACTACATGTAATCATTGGGACTAGCTTCCTAGTAGTCTGCCTGCTACGCCAAATAAAATTCCACTTCACCACTGACCACCACTTTGGATTCGAAGCGGCCGCATGATACTGACACTTTGTAGACGTTGTTTGACTCTTCCTTTACATCTCAATCTATTGATGAGGTTCATAACTTCCTTAGTATTTAAAAGTACAGGTGACTTCCACTCACAAAGCCTTAGCTCATAATTAACCCTAAGAGGAAGTAATAAACATTATAATAGTAACTCTAATATCCACCGCACTAACCGCCGCCCTAATCATCATTAGCTTTTGACTACCACAAGCCACCCCTGACACAGAAAAATTGTCCCCATACGAATGCGGCTTTGACCCAGTCGGTTCAGCACGACTACCTTTCTCATTGCGATTTTTTCTAGTCGCTATCTTATTCCTACTTTTTGACCTAGAAATCGCCCTACTCCTACCAACCCCGTGAGCTATTAACTTACCCTCCCCCAATTCAACCCTTATATGAACTACAACAATTATCACCCTACTAGCCCTGGGCCTAGTCTATGAGTGATCCCAAGGAGGACTAGAATGAGCAGAATATAGAGGCTAATCTAAAGCAAGATCACTAATTTCGACTTAGTACATCCCAAAATAATGGGGCCACTAACTATGCTACCTCAACACCTACTGATACTAGCCATCTTTACCCTAAGCCTTATAGGACTAGCACTCCACCGTAAACATCTTGTATCTGCCCTTCTATGCATCGAGGGCCTGCTTTTAAGCCTATTTATTGGACTTAGTGCTATCTCCTTAACCCAACACCTGTCAACCACTGCCACCCTTCCAATTACCCTCTTGACCATGTCCGCATGTGAGGCAGGAGCAGGACTGGCCCTATTAGCTGCATCCTCCCGCACTCACGCAACAGACCACCTAAAAACCATAAGCCTATTAAAATGCTAAAACTAACCATAGCAACAGTAATACTAGTCCCAACCGCCCTTTTAGCCCCAACTAAATACACCTTCCACATTTATACGGCCCTATCTATAACAACAACACTCCTATTAATAGGACAATTAAACGCCCCCACACTAACAAAAATCTGACATGTCAACACATGGATAACACTCGACCAATTCTCAACCCCCCTGACTATTCTTTCATCCTGATTGCTCCCACTTATAGTAGTAGCAAGCCAAAGCCACATGGCCAAAGAGCCTCAGTCCCGACAACGCCTGTTCTTATCAACCTGTGCTCTGCTACAAACCACCCTAATTCTAACATTCGCCTCAAACAACTTAATACTATTCTACCTGTTATTTGAAGCAACACTAATCCCAACACTAATCCTTATCACGCGTTGGGGCAGCCAAACAGAGCGACTCGCCGCAGGCACTTAT
>NW_026612499.1:0-17453 GCF_029931775.1 Euleptes europaea | reverse complement strand
GTAGGCCTGCTATGTGCTATAGATATCACCATACAAACATCCAACCTATTAAAACCAAAACAAAGTACACCAAGTACATCCTCAACACAACTGGGGTTCTTTAACACCCTTGCACACCGAGCCCAACCAAAATACAACATACAATTCGGACAAAACACCGCTATGCACTTAAATGACCTTATCTGATATGAGGCCATCGCCCCAAAAACAGCCATATTAATTAACACCGCCCTAGCTAAAAAACTGTCCAAATCACACACCGGACACATCAAAACATACCTAGTCATACTTATTGCCACTCTAGCCGCCGCAATTACCACATACTACTAAACCGCACGTAGCCCCCCAAAACTCGACCCTCGAGTTAACTCAAGGACAACAAACAGGGCCACCATTAAACTCCCCCCACACAACAATAATAACGGCCCGCCCAAAGAATATATCAATGCAACACCACTAAAATCAGTCCGAGTACCCTCAAAACCAAAATCGTCCCCACCAGACGCCCCACACCCATCAATAGACAACCCTCCAAAGTACCAAACTAAAAACAAAACTAATATAAAATACCCAAACACATAATACAAAACAGAGTAATCCAACCACACCTCAGGATATTGGTCTGCTGAAAGTGCCACAGAATAAGCAAAGACTACCAATATCCCACCTAAATAAATTAAAAATAACACCAATGCAATAAAGGACCCACCAAAAATAACTAACACCACACTACCACCCAACGCAGACACTACAAGTCCCATCGCCCCAAAAACAGGAGAAGGATTTGACGCTACACCAATAAACCCCAACACCATACACAACACAGTAAAAAAAACAAAGTACGACATAATTTTCATTTGGCCATGCCAAAACCTGTGATACGAAAAACCACCGTTGTTATTCAACTATAAAAACCAATAATGACCCCAATCCGAAAAACACACCCAATAATCAAAATAATAAACAACTCATTTATTGACCTCCCCACACCATCAAACATCTCCGCTTGATGAAACTTTGGGTCCTTGTTAGGGCTGTGCCTACTAATCCAAATCTCCACCGGCCTATTCTTGGCCATGCACTACACCGCAGACACCTCCACAGCATTCTCATCAATCGCCCACATCTGTCGTGACGTACAACACGGCTGACTAATCCGAAACATCCACGCCAACGGCGCCTCCATATTTTTTATCTGCCTTTATATACACATCGGGCGAGGCCTATACTACGGCTCATACTTATACAAAGAGACCTGAAACATCGGCGTGGCCCTACTATTCCTAGTAATAGCAACCGCGTTCGTGGGCTATGTCCTGCCATGGGGACAGATATCATTCTGAGGGGCTACCGTAATCACAAACCTACTATCAGCAGTTCCATATATAGGAAACACCCTAGTAGAGTGAATTTGAGGCGGGTTCGCCGTAGATAACGCAACACTAACACGATTTTTCACTTTCCACTTCCTACTGCCATTCATCATCTCAGCCACTGCAATCCTACACATACTATTCCTACACGAAACGGGATCAAACAACCCAACAGGGGTAAACTCAAACTCAGATAAAATTCCGTTCCACCCATACTTTTCAACTAAAGACCTGCTAGGGGCAGCCCTTATAATAATAACACTACTGTACCTATCCCTTTTCTCCCCACAACTGCTTGGGGACCCAGAAAACTTTACCCCAGCAAACCCCCTAATAACCCCACCACACATCAAACCAGAATGGTACTTCCTATTCGCCTACGCCATCCTACGTTCCATCCCAAACAAACTTGGAGGAGTACTTGCCCTAATAATATCCATTATAATCCTACTGCTAATCCCACTTACACACAACTCAAAACAACGAACAAGCACATTCCGACCACTATCACAACTAACATTTTGAACCATAATCGCCACTATCGCTATCCTAACCTGAATCGGAGGACAACCAGTCGAAGACCCATTTATCATAATCGGACAACTAGCTTCCGTCCTATACTTCACAACAATCCTACTATTAAGCCCCACAATCAATAAACTAGAGAATAAACTAATAAACTGATAACCCCACCAGCCCTTGTAGCTTAAACCACACTTAAAGCACTGACCTTGTAAGTCAAAGATTGGAACGCATTACAACCCTGGGGCACTACTCACACCCCCACATACAAAAAAGACTCAACTCTTAACTCTAGTCCCCAAAACTAGTGTTTTCACTTAAACTATTTTCTGAGACCACCCCACCCAAATAGGCTTCACCCCCACACGGGGGTGGAGCCTATATGGCCACTTAACAACCTTATAAACTCCAAGGCCTCCGCCCGCAGTATATCAAAAAAAAGACTCAACTCTTAACTCTAGTCCCCAAAACTAGTGTTTTCACTTAAACTATTTTCTAAGACCACCCCACCCAAATAGGCTTCACCCCCACACGGGGGTGGAGCCTATATGGCCACTTAACAACCTTATAAACTCCAAGGCCTCCGCCCGCAGTATATCAAAAAAAAGACTCAACTCTTAACTCTAGTCCCCAAAACTAGTGTTTTCACTTAAACTATTTTCTAAGACCACCCCACCCAAATAGGCTTCACCCCCACACGGGGGTGGAGCCTATATGGCCACTTAACAACCTTATAAACTCCAAGGCCTCCGCCCGCAGTATATCAAAAAAAGACTCAACTCTTAACTCTAGTCCCCAAAACTAGTGTTTTCACTTAAACTATTTTCTGAGACCACCCCACCCAAATAGGCTTCACCCCCACACGGGGGTGGAGCCTATATGGCCACTTAACAACCTTATAAACTCCAAGGCCTCCGCCCGCAGTATATCAAAAAAAAGACTCAACTCTTAACTCTAGTCCCCAAAACTAGTGTTTTCACTTAAACTATTTTCTGAGACCACCCCACCCAAATAGGCTTCACCCCCACACGGGGGTGGAGCCTATATGGCCATTTAACAACCTTATAAACTCCAGGACCTCCATTAGTGTCTAGGGTTATGGGGGGTCCCCCTTTACATACTATGTATAATCAACATACATTTATTTGCCCCATGAATATTGTCCCAGTACATATTATTATTAATTTTACATAATACATACTATGTATAATCAACATACATCTATCTGCCCCATGAATATTGTCCCAGTACATCCTATCATTGATTTTACATAGTACATATCATCAAATAAGCGTGGATTAATAAATCCATGTATTTAAGACATATTGATTCTTTACCGGACATATCCCGAGAGATCATCAATCCTTGTATTCGCACACCAGGTGCCCAGTCTCGTAGTCCATGAAATGTAGACTAACACACAGTGCCCTTTCCAAGGCCTCTGGTTCTGTGAGGTCAAGTCCATTAATCGCTGACGTATCACTCGTGCCTTTTAAGAGGCCTTTGGTTGCTAGGATTAGTTACACGTCTCCTCATACTCATAGCATCCCTGTGCTGTCATGCGGCTGGTATTTTTATTTTTAGGGTGGTATATCACAACCTCATTTCCAGTGGCTGTCAACTAACAACTCTGCTGAACCTACGGTGCAAGATGGCCCACGATCCCACAAGCCCACCCAGGGGTAAATTATTCATGCTCGAAGGACATATAATTATTTACTAGACTAAAAACCAATGAATAAACACGACACCTATACCTATACCTATACCTATACCTACACCTACACCTACACCTACACCCATACCCACACCCATACCCATACCCATACCCACACCCATACCCATACCCATACCCATACCCATACCCACACACACACACACACACACACACACACACACACACGCCCCCCATACACCCACATACACCCACACACACCCACGCCCCGAACACGCCCATACTCACACGGCTACCTCCGGCAAACCCCCCTTACCCCCCACTAAGAATTTTTCCCTGCAATTAAAGTGCTTCTCGCCAAACCCCTAAAACGAGATTTAATTGCAAAAATTTTTTCTTAGTTGCGATCCAAGACTTGCCATAATACCACAAGAACAAAAATCGCAGCTCCCCACACACAAAATAAAACCCCAAAATGTATATATATATATATATATATATATATATATATTACACACACTAAACCACACAACGGCAACTCCGTTACTGTAGCTTAAATAATACTAAAGCACGGCCCTGAAGTTGCCGTTATGGATCCTAGTAATTTCCCGGAAACACACCGTTTTGGTCCTAAACTTATTATTATTTTTAACTCGAATTACACATGCAAGCCTCCACACCCCTGTGCAAACCCCCACACAGTGCCTACCCACTAGGCCAGGAGCAGGTATCAGGCACACCACACTATTTAGCCCCAGACACCTAGCACCGCCACACCCACACGGGGCCCAGCAGTGATAAACATTAATGTATAAGCCATAAAGCTTGACTTAGCCACAGTTAAACCAGACGGGGCGGTAAATTTCGTGCCAGCCACCGCGGTTATACGAAAGCCCCAAAATAATAATACTCGGCGTAAAAAGTGACTAGACCCCTAAAACTTAATAAAAGAAGGCTGAGCTGCACCTACGTTGTAAAATACTAACCAATGCAAAAACAACTCCACCCCTCCCACAATTAATTAAGCCCCATCGACTCACGAAAGCCAAGGCCCAAACTAGGATTAGATACCCTATTATGCTTGGCCATAAACCAAACTTGCACCTTACACTAGCAACTCGCCAGAGAATTACAAGTGAAAAACTTAAAACTCTAAGGACTTGACGGTGCCCCAAACCAACCTAGAGGAGCTTGTCCTATAATCGATACTCCACGCCAAACCTTACCCCCTTTTGCCTTTACCCAGCCTATATACCGCCGTCGCAAACCTACCTTATGAAAGAACTGCCGTAAGTAAGATAGATAACATTTAACACGTCAGGTCAAGGTGTAGCATATAAGGGGGCAGAGATGAGCTACATTTTCTACACTAGAAAACACCACAAGTGACATGAAACCTTCACCAGAAGGTGGATTTAGCAGTAAAACAAGCAAGATAAGCCTGTTTGAAGCCTGCCATGGGACACGTACACACCGCCCGTCACCCTCCTCAAGAACTAATAAACCACACTTTATAAAAAACAAAACACCAACAGATGAGGCAAGTCGTAACAAGGTAAGTGTACTGGAAAGTGCACTTGGCCACTAAATCAAGAGGTAGCTTACACTTATATAAAGCATTCAACTTACAATTGAAAAACGTTTAAACAAAAACCCGCTTGAGCCCAAACTCCACAGCTCAACAAACAGTTCAAAACCTCAAGCCCCACTATAAACCAAACCATTTAACCCAGTACCAGTATATTTTTAGGCGATAGAAAACACCCACTTGACGCAATAGCATATAGTACCGCAAGGGAACAATGAAAGAACTATGAAAAACCCCAAGCACCAACAAAGCAAAGATCTGACCTTGTACCTTTTGCATCATGGTTTAATAAGCAAATACAGATAAAGCGCACTAAAACCTGCTCACCCGAACCCAGACGAGCTACCTAACAGCAACTTTTTGAGTACACCCGTCCCTGTGGCAAAAGGCTGGAGAGACTGCTAGGTAGAGGTGACACGCCTATCGAGCCTGGTGATAGCTGGTTGCTCAATAAAAGAATTCTAGTTCAACTATAGGACGCCTGAACCTAAATACAAGCATATTTACCACTGTCACTCCTATACTATATACAATAAGGGTACAGCCTTATTGTAATTGAAAACAACCAATCCTAGAGGAAAACACCAAATAAAACACACCAGTTGGCCTTAAAGCAGCCACCAAAAACTAAACGCGTCACAGCACACAATCTTAAAGATACTAAACAAACCAAGAACCCCTAGACCACTTAACTGAGCTACTCTACCACAATAGAGACACCACTGTTAAAATTAGTAATAAGAGCCCCGCTCTCTACATGCACCCCCATAAACTGGAAATAGATAAACTACCAGTAAATAACAGACCACAAATGGAAAAATTTAACACACTTTTTAACCATATAATATAACCCCCTGTTAACCCAACACAGGAGTGCAGCACAGACAGATTAAACGCCACAAAAGGAACTCAGCCACTTAGGGCCCCAACTGTTTACCAAAAACATAGCCTTTAGCCACACAAGTATTAAAGGTGCTGCCTGCCCAGTGATCTTTTAAACGGCCGCGGTATTCTAACCGTGCAAAGGTAGCGTAATCACTTGTCACTTAAATAATGACTAGTATGAACGGCTAAATGAGGGCCCAACTGTCTCCTAAAGCAGATCAATGAACTTGATCCCCTAGTTAAAAAGCTAGGATGTAAACATAAGACGAAAAGACCCTGTGGAGCTTAAAACAAAAACTAATAACCACGGGGCCTCTACCCCCCCCCCTTAGCCTTGTTTTTAGTTGGGGCGACTTCGGAAATAAACAAAACTTCCAAGACCACAGACCAAAAATCTATCAAAGACCCACAAGCCAATGAGACCACCATAAAATTGACCCTGTAACACAGATCAACGAACCAAGTTACCCCAGGGATAACAGCGCCATCCTCTTTTAGAGCCCCTATCGCCAAGAGGGTTTACGACCTCGATGTTGGATCAGGACATCCTGGTGGTGCAGCCACTACCAAGGGTTCGTTTGTTCAACGATTAACTAGTCCTACGTGATCTGAGTTCAGACCGGAGAAATCCAGGTCGGTTTCTATCTATGTTTTTCTCCCTTCAGTACGAAAGGACCCAGGGAGAAGCACCAATAGGACCCCCACGTGCTAATACCAAGCTCTTACCCACACTAAAGAGCCCATTTATCAAAACCAGCGGCCTAAGACCAGGGCCACGCTTTAGGGTGGCAGAGCCAGGTAATTATGCAAAAGGCCTAAGCCCTTACAACAGAAGCTCAAATCTTCTCCCTAATAATTAAAACCACAATAACCCTAGTAGTTAACCCACTAACACTCATCATCCCAATCCTACTAGCAGTTGCCTTCCTAACCCTATTAGAACGAAAAACCCTAGGCTACATACAACTACGCAAGGGCCCAAACATTGTAGGGCCCTACGGCCTACTACAACCAATTGCAGACGGACTAAAACTTTTCACCAAAGAACCCATCCGACCAACGGCATCAACACCAACACTATTTTTAGCCATACCAATACTAGCACTACTACTGTCACTAACAATTTGAGCCCCCATTCCAATACCAAACCCCATCATGGACGCTAATTTAGGCCTATTAATACTACTGGCTATCTCAAGCCTTGCTGTATACTCAATTCTATGATCTGGGTGAGCAACAAACTCAAAATACGCCCTCGTTGGCGCCCTACGGGCAGTCGCACAAACTATCTCTTATGAGGTAACAATAGGAATCATTGTACTATCAACCATAATATTCACGGGGGGATTTTCAATACAAACCCTGCTAACAACACAAAAAAACACGTGATTAGCAACATGTGTATGACCACTAATAATAATATGATACATCTCAACAATTGCAGAAACAAACCGGGCCCCATTCGACCTAACCGAAGGCGAGTCAGAGCTTGTCTCAGGATTTAATGTTGAATACGCAGCCGGCCCATTCGCACTATTCTTCCTAGCAGAATACGCAAACATCTTAATAATAAACACCCTCTCATGTATCCTATTCCTAGGCCCAAACTGCCCCAACACCCCAGAACTATTTTCAATAAATATTATGATTAAAACCTGCATGTTAACACTGGGCTTCCTGTGAATCCGCGCATCATATCCACGATTTCGATATGACCAACTAATGCACCTACTTTGAAAAAACTTCCTACCACTAACCCTAGCCCTTTGCGTCTGATACATTGCCACACCCATTTCAATATCAGGCACCCCCCCACTAACATAACCCAAACTTTGGCAGTGTGCCCGAAACATTAAGGACTACTTTGATAGAGTATGATATGGAGACTCGCCCCTCCCACTTCCTTAGAAAGACAGGCTACGAACCTGCACTACGAAGCCCAAAACTTCGTGTACTTCCAATTATACTACCTACTAGTAAAGTCAGCTAATAAAGCTTTCGGGCCCATACCCCGACAATGTTGGTACACAACCCTTCCTATACTAATAAGCCCAATAACACAAACAATCCTAATCTCAAGCCTAGCGACAGGCACCATCATCACCACATCAAGCCACCACTGACTACTTGCATGACTTGGACTAGAAATCAATACACTAGCCATACTACCACACATTACTAAACAACACCACCCACGAGCAACAGAAGCCGCCACAAAATATTTCCTAACACAAGCTGCAGCCGCTGCCCTAATCCTCCTGGCCAGCCTGATCAACACCTGACAGACCGGACAATGAACAATTATACAGCCAACGCACAACTCAACTGCACTAATTTTAACAGTAGCCATCGCAATAAAACTAGGCTTGGCACCAACACACTTCTGATACCCAGAGGTCCTGCAGGGGTCTACAATAATAACCGCCCTAATCATATCAACATGACAAAAACTTGCCCCCCTAGCCCTACTTTATATAATACACAACCACCTATCACTAAACCTGGTCCTAGTGCTGGGACTCCTATCCACAATAATTGGGGGGTGGTCAGGCCTAAATCAGACACAACTCCGAAAAATCATGGCCTTCTCCTCAATCGCCCATATGGGATGATTAACAATTGCCCTAACTATGGGCCACAGCCTTACAACACTAACCATAATTATCTATTTAGCCGCAACCACAGCAATATTTACCTCTATATTAACAGCATCAACAAAAAACATCACAGACCTTACTACCACCTGGTCTAACTCCTCTACACTTTTAACCATAATAATACTAACACTAATATCACTAGGGGGCCTTCCCCCCCTAACAGGGTTCATGCCAAAACTGCTAATTATCAAAGAACTAACACTACACCAGCTAACCCCACTAGCCACAACATTAGCCCTAATAAGCCTACCAAGCCTATTCTTTTATACCCGCCTAGCCTATTTCACTACACTAACAAACCCGCCCACCACAACCACAACAAAAAACACATGACGATTCAAAAACAACCACACACACCTAATAACCACGGCAACTACTACAACAGCCCTCCTTCTACCAATCACACCACTACTATACAACATATAAACCCCGCCCCACCCCCAGGGACTTAGGTTAACTATTTAAACCAGGGGCCTTCAAAGCCCCAAACAAGAAACACATCTTATTCCCTGAAGGCCTGTAAAACACTAATATACATCTCCTGAATGCAACTCAGACACTTTAATTAAGCTAAGACCTCCCTAGACCGACGGGCTTTGATCCCATAAAACTTTAGTTAACAACTAAACACCCTATCCAGCGGGCTTCAATCTACCTTCTCCCGTTATAGAAAAACGGGAGAAGCCCCGGCACCTTTTTGGGTGCGTCTCCAAACTTGCATTTTGTTGCGTTCTACGCTACGGAGCTTGGTACGAAAAGGACTCAAACCTCTGTCTGTGAGACTACAGCTCACCGCCTTGCCCTCGGCCATCCTACCTGTGACCATCAATCGTTGATTTTTTTCGACAAACCACAAAGACATCGGCACCCTGTATCTACTTTTTGGCGCCTGGGCCGGAATAGCCGGCACTGGCCTAAGCTTGCTAATTCGAGCTGAGCTTAGCCAGCCTGGAACCCTTCTTGGGGACGACCAAATCTATAATGTGGTTGTAACCGCCCATGCTTTTGTAATAATCTTCTTCATGGTAATACCCGTAATGATCGGGGGCTTCGGAAACTGGCTGGTTCCACTAATAATTGGGGCCCCAGACATGGCTTTTCCACGAATAAACAACATAAGCTTTTGACTCCTGCCCCCCTCACTACTCCTTTTACTGGCCTCTTCCGGAGTTGAAGCCGGGGCAGGAACTGGCTGAACCGTCTACCCACCACTAGCTGCCAACCTGGCCCATGCAGGAGCATCCGTAGACCTGACAATTTTTTCCCTGCACCTAGCAGGGGTTTCTTCCATCCTGGGGGCTATTAACTTTATTACCACCTGCATTAATATAAAAGCCCCAGCAATAACTCAATACAACACCCCCCTCTTCGTATGATCTGTACTTATCACCGCAGTACTTCTTCTACTGTCTCTGCCAGTACTAGCTGCCGGCATCACAATACTATTAACAGACCGAAACCTAAACACCACCTTCTTTGACCCGGCAGGCGGAGGAGACCCCGTGCTATACCAACACCTGTTCTGATTTTTTGGGCACCCAGAAGTTTACATCTTAATTTTACCCGGATTTGGTATGATCTCCCACATCGTAGCATACTACGCTGGTAAAAAAGAGCCCTTTGGCTACATGGGCATGGTGTGGGCCATGGTCTCTATCGGATTCCTTGGTTTTATCGTCTGAGCCCACCATATATTCACAGTTGGCATGGATGTAGACACCCGCGCATACTTTACCTCTGCCACAATAATTATTGCAATCCCAACTGGGGTAAAAGTATTCAGCTGGTTAGCAACCCTTCATGGCGGACTAATCAAATGAGACGCAGCCTTGCTGTGGGCTCTTGGCTTTATCTTCCTGTTTACCGTGGGCGGACTAACCGGGATCGTCTTAGCAAACTCATCCCTGGATATTGTATTACATGACACATACTACGTAGTCGCACACTTCCACTACGTCTTATCTATAGGAGCAGTATTTGCAATTATAGGCGGATTCGTACACTGATTTCCACTATTTACTGGCTTCTCATTACATAGCACTTTAACAAAAGCCCAATTCGGGGTTATATTTATTGGCGTAAACATAACATTCTTCCCCCAACACTTTTTAGGTCTTGCTGGAATGCCACGACGGTACTCAGACTACCCAGACGCCTACACACTATGGAACACTGTCTCATCAATTGGATCACTAACATCACTTGTTGCCGTCATCATAATAATATATATTATCTGAGAGGCATTTTCTGCCAAACGGACCCCAAATAACACAGAACTAACACACGTCAACCTAGAGTGACTCCACGGCTGCCCGCCCCCATACCACACGTATGAAGAACCAGCCTTTGTCCAATCTTAACCTGCCAAGAGACGAGGGACTCGAACCCCCACCTTTTAGTTTCAAGCTAAACGTACGCCCACTGCGTACCCCTCTCTTATCAAACACGAGCCTCTAGTAAATTATTACATAGCACTGTCAGGGCTAAATTACAGTCTAACCCCTGTGAGACTCAATGGCACAACCTGCCCAACTAGGATTCCAAGACGCAGCATCCCCCATCATAGAAGAGCTCCTCCACTTCCACGACCACGCACTTATAATCGTATTCCTTATCAGCGCCTTCGTCCTATATATTATCTCTCTTATAATAACAACCACACTAACGCACACTAACACAATAGATGCCCAAGCAGTTGAAATAATCTGAACAGTCCTGCCGTCTATCATTCTAATCATAATTGCACTGCCGTCCTTACGAATCCTGTACCTAATAGATGAGATTAACAACCCACACCTAACAATTAAGGCCCTTGGACACCAATGATATTGAAGCTACGAATACACAGACTATGAAAACCTAACATTTGACTCCTATATGACCCCAACAACAGACCTGTGATCAGGGGCCATTCGACTACTAGAGACAGACCACCGAATAGTTGTACCCGTAGAGTCCCCGATCCGCATGTTAATTTCAGCCGAAGACGTCCTTCACTCTTGAGCCGTCCCCTCACTAGGCATTAAAACCGATGCAATCCCTGGGCGACTAAACCAGACAACATTTACTACAGCTTCCCCAGGCCTATTTTACGGCCAGTGCTCAGAAATCTGCGGGTCAAACCACAGCTTTATGCCCATTGTAGTAGAAGCCACCACCCTAGACAACTTCGAATTATGGTCTAACATGATACTTCAATCTTTAAGAAGCTTTACATAATAGCATTGGCCTTTTAAGCCAAAGATTGGAACAATAACCACTTAAAGACGTGCCCCAACTAAACCCCGCTCCGTGACTTATAATTATGTTAACCGTATGGTTTATCACCCTCCTTATAATAAAACCAAAGCTGTTAAAACACCAGATAGCCAACCAACCAACTACAAAACCCCTAAGCACCCAGCCCCCATGCTGATCCTGATTATGATGTTAAACCTATTCGACCAATTCGCAACCCCACAGATAATAGGAGTCCCATTAATCCTGCTTGCCCTACTGGCCCCAACAACACTATTTCACTCACAAACACATCTAATACCAAGCCGCACATGGGCACTAAAACTATGACTAATAAAAACCGCCACAAAACAACTAATATCCCCAATCAGTAAGACAGGACACCCCTGAGCACTGCTTCTATTAACAATTTTGTTATACCTATTAACAATCAACCTGCTAGGGCTATTACCATACACATTTACCCCCACCACACAACTATCCATAAACATAAGCCTGGCCCTACCAATATGACTATTTACAGTACTTGTTGGGCTTTGAAACCAGCCCACCGCCTCCATCGGACACCTACTACCCATGGGCACACCCACCCCGCTAGTTCCAATTTTAGTAATTATCGAAACAGCTAGCCTATTAATTCGACCCCTAGCCCTGGGGGTGCGTCTTACTGCAAACCTAACTGCAGGACACCTGTTAATCCAACTTATCTCAACAGCCACACTTGTATTAATGCCATTAATACCATCAGTATCAGTGCTAACCTCAGTCACCCTCCTATTGTTAACCGCCCTAGAAGTCGCTGTTGCAATGATCCAAGCATATGTATTCGTACTATTATTAAGTCTCTACCTACAAGAAAACGTTTAATGACCCACCAAGCCCACAGCTTCCACATAGTAGACCAAAGCCCATGGCCCCTAACAGGGGCCATTGCAGCCTTATTAATAACCTCTGGGCTCGCAATATGGTTCCACTTTGGCTCAAATACATTAATAACCATCGGCCTTACCACTATACTATTAACAATACTGCAATGATGACGAGATGTTGTTCGGGAAGGAACCTACCAAGGCCACCACACCCACCAAGTTCAACAGGGACTTCGTTATGGCATAATTTTATTCATTGCCTCAGAGGTTTTCTTTTTCATCGGGTTCTTTTGAGCATTCTATCACTCAAGCCTTGCACCTACACCAGAGCTTGGAGGTTGTTGACCCCCAAGCGGAATTACTCCCCTAAACCCGTTTGAAGTTCCCCTACTTAATACCGCAGTACTACTGGCATCAGGTGTTACAGTAACCTGAGCCCACCATTCAATCATAGGAGGAGAACGAAAAGAGGCCATACAGGCCCTAGTGCTTACAATCATACTGGGGGCCTACTTTACACTACTACAGGCTATAGAATATCTGGAGGCCTCTTTCACAGTAGCAGACGGAGCCTATGGCACCACCTTTTTTGTGGCCACTGGCTTCCACGGACTACATGTAATCATTGGGACTAGCTTCCTAGTAGTCTGCCTGCTACGCCAAATAAAATTCCACTTCACCACTGACCACCACTTTGGATTCGAAGCGGCCGCATGATACTGACACTTTGTAGACGTTGTTTGACTCTTCCTTTACATCTCAATCTATTGATGAGGTTCATAACTTCCTTAGTATTTAAAAGTACAGGTGACTTCCACTCACAAAGCCTTAGCTCATAATTAACCCTAAGAGGAAGTAATAAACATTATAATAGTAACTCTAATATCCACCGCACTAACCGCCGCCCTAATCATCATTAGCTTTTGACTACCACAAGCCACCCCTGACACAGAAAAATTGTCCCCATACGAATGCGGCTTTGACCCAGTCGGTTCAGCACGACTACCTTTCTCATTGCGATTTTTTCTAGTCGCTATCTTATTCCTACTTTTTGACCTAGAAATCGCCCTACTCCTACCAACCCCGTGAGCTATTAACTTACCCTCCCCCAATTCAACCCTTATATGAACTACAACAATTATCACCCTACTAGCCCTGGGCCTAGTCTATGAGTGATCCCAAGGAGGACTAGAATGAGCAGAATATAGAGGCTAATCTAAAGCAAGATCACTAATTTCGACTTAGTACATCCCAAAATAATGGGGCCACTAACTATGCTACCTCAACACCTACTGATACTAGCCATCTTTACCCTAAGCCTTATAGGACTAGCACTCCACCGTAAACATCTTGTATCTGCCCTTCTATGCATCGAGGGCCTGCTTTTAAGCCTATTTATTGGACTTAGTGCTATCTCCTTAACCCAACACCTGTCAACCACTGCCACCCTTCCAATTACCCTCTTGACCATGTCCGCATGTGAGGCAGGAGCAGGACTGGCCCTATTAGCTGCATCCTCCCGCACTCACGCAACAGACCACCTAAAAACCATAAGCCTATTAAAATGCTAAAACTAACCATAGCAACAGTAATACTAGTCCCAACCGCCCTTTTAGCCCCAACTAAATACACCTTCCACATTTATACGGCCCTATCTATAACAACAACACTCCTATTAATAGGACAATTAAACGCCCCCACACTAACAAAAATCTGACATGTCAACACATGGATAACACTCGACCAATTCTCAACCCCCCTGACTATTCTTTCATCCTGATTGCTCCCACTTATAGTAGTAGCAAGCCAAAGCCACATGGCCAAAGAGCCTCAGTCCCGACAACGCCTGTTCTTATCAACCTGTGCTCTGCTACAAACCACCCTAATTCTAACATTCGCCTCAAACAACTTAATACTATTCTACCTGTTATTTGAAGCAACACTAATCCCAACACTAATCCTTATCACGCGTTGGGGCAGCCAAACAGAGCGACTCGCCGCAGGCACTTATTTCCTGTTCTATACACTATCCGGCTCACTCCCACTATTAGTAATAATTTTATATTCATACACCCACAACTACCACACAACACCACTAATAATGTCAATAAAGCACCCAGAAATACTAATAACATGAACCAACTCACTAGTATGACTATCATGTCTTCTAGCATTTATAGTAAAAATACCCCTATACTCCATGCACTTATGACTACCAAAAGCACACGTTGAGGCCCCAATCGCTGGATCAATAATCCTGGCCGCCGTACTTCTTAAACTGGGAGGATACGGCATCATCCGAATCACCCCAATCCTAAACCCAACAACACAAACTATGTGCTACCCCCTCATTATTCTAGCCCTCTGGGGAATAATTATAACCAGCCTCATTTGCCTACGTCAAACAGACTTAAAATCCATCATTGCCTACTCCTCAGTAAGCCACATAGGCCTTGTAACTGCAGGAGCCCTAATTCAGACCCCATGAAGTATCTCAGGAACAATAATTCTAATGGTCGCCCACGGATTAGCCTCTTCTATACTATTTTGCCTAGCCAACACAAACTATGAACGAACCCACACTCGAACTTTATTAATAACACGGGGCCTTCAACTCACCCTCCCACTTATAGCCACATGATGACTTATGGCAAACTTAGCCAACATGGCCCTACCCCCTACAATCAACCTGATGGGGGAATTAATAATCATTACTTCTGCTATAAACTGAGCCACCATAACAATCATCTTAACAGGCCTAACGACGCTATTAACCGCCCTATACTCCCTATATGTCTTCATTATAACGCAACGAAACAAAACACCAACAAATACCTCCCACCCACCCTCAAACACCCGAGAACACCTATTAATAGCCCTTCACCTCATCCCTATGGCACTATTAATTATAAACCCAAAACTAATCCTGTAGCACCCAGAAGTAGGCATAGTTTGATCAAAACACTAAGCTGTGGACTTAACAACAGGGGCACCCCGCCCCTTGCATACCGAGAGGGACGACACAAATTGGAACTGCTAATTCAAATTACCGAAGTTAAATTCTCCGGACCACTCCACATTATAACCCAAGACTTTCAAAGGATATTAGACCTTCCTTTAATCTTAGGCATTAACACTACTTGGTGCAACTCCAAGTGAAAGTACATGACCTCCATACTATTCTACTCAACCATAATTTCAACCCTGCTAGTCCTTATTGCCCCTATTATTACCTCTATGTTTATTACACAAGCCTCGGGCTACTTCACACAAACTACTAAACTTGCCTGCCTGACAAGCCTAATTCCAACCAATATTTTTATCAACTACGGAATACAAACAACTATAACCAACGCTACCTGACTACAAACGTCCTTCAACATTAATATCAGCTTCCTATTTGATATTTACTCTACCACGTTTATAACAACAGCCCTATTTATCACCTGGGCCATCCTGGAGTTCTCAGATTGATATATAAAACTAGACCCGAACAAAAACAAATTTATAAAATACTTAATACTATTCCTCCTAGCCATAATAACCATAACAACAGCAAACAGCCTATTACAACTATTTGTTGGCTGGGAAGGGGTAGGCATCATATCCTTCTTACTAATCGGGTGGTGGCACGGGCGCACCAATGCAAACACATCCGCCCTACAAGCTGTTATATACAACCGAATCGGAGACATTGGACTAATCCTGTCTTTAGCTTGATTCGCAATACACTACAACACATGGGACGTACAACAAACATTCTCACATACGACCCCCCCCACCCTGCCACTACTAGGCCTAGTCTTAGCAGCCATGGGAAAATCCGCCCAATTTGGGCTACACCCATGGCTGCCAGCAGCCATAGAAGGCCCAACCCCAGTATCAGCACTACTTCACTCTAGCACAATAGTCGTTGCCGGAATTTTTCTACTGGCCCGGCTATTCCCAATAATACAAAACAGCCAGGCCACAACTACCCTCTGCCTATGCCTAGGAGCAATAACTACAACCTTTGCAGCACTCTGTGCCCTCACACAAAACGATATCAAAAAGATCATTGCCTTCTCCACCTCAAGCCAGCTCGGCCTAATAATACTAACACTAGGACTAAACCAGCCACAGTTAACATACCTACACATCACCACACACGCCTTTTTCAAGGCCATACTATTCCTATGCGCAGGTTCAGTAATTCATAATCTCGGGGACGAACAAGACATCCGAAAAATAGGAAGCACCCAAAAAACAATACCGCTAACCACAACCTGTATAACTATCGGCAACCTAGCCCTAACAGGGGCCCCCTTCCTAGCTGGATTTTACACTAAAGACGTAATCATTGAAACAATAAACACATCACACTTAAACGCCTGAGCCCTATCAACCACTATTATTGCTACCGCCCTTACAGCCGCCTACAGCCTACGCCTAACCTTTTATGTCCAAACAAATAAGCCTCGATACAACACAACTACAACCCCAGCAGAAACAAACCCAAGCCAGACTCGACCCCTAGTACGACTCGCCATAGGAAGTATTATATCTGGCCTATTTGTGGCCACAACAATACTACCAACCCCACCCCAAACAATAACAATGGGCCCAATTACAAAACTAGCCGCCACAATTATCACGCTAGTAGGCCTG
>NW_026612498.1:0-17454 GCF_029931775.1 Euleptes europaea | reverse complement strand
TTATTAGTATTTCTGGGTGCTTTATTGACATTATTAGTGGTGTTGTGTGGTAGTTGTGGGTGTATGAATATAAAATTATTACTAATAGTGGGAGTGAGCCGGATAGTGTATAGAACAGGAAATAAGTGCCTGCGGCGAGTCGCTCTGTTTGGCTGCCCCAACGCGTGATAAGGATTAGTGTTGGGATTAGTGTTGCTTCAAATAACAGGTAGAATAGTATTAAGTTGTTTGAGGCGAATGTTAGAATTAGGGTGGTTTGTAGCAGAGCACAGGTTGATAAGAACAGGCGTTGTCGGGACTGAGGCTCTTTGGCCATGTGGCTTTGGCTTGCTACTACTATAAGTGGGAGCAATCAGGATGAAAGAATAGTCAGGGGGGTTGAGAATTGGTCGAGTGTTATCCATGTGTTGACATGTCAGATTTTTGTTAGTGTGGGGGCGTTTAATTGTCCTATTAATAGGAGTGTTGTTGTTATAGATAGGGCCGTATAAATGTGGAAGGTGTATTTAGTTGGGGCTAAAAGGGCGGTTGGGACTAGTATTACTGTTGCTATGGTTAGTTTTAGCATTTTAATAGGCTTATGGTTTTTAGGTGGTCTGTTGCGTGAGTGCGGGAGGATGCAGCTAATAGGGCCAGTCCTGCTCCTGCCTCACATGCGGACATGGTCAAGAGGGTAATTGGAAGGGTGGCAGTGGTTGACAGGTGTTGGGTTAAGGAGATAGCACTAAGTCCAATAAATAGGCTTAAAAGCAGGCCCTCGATGCATAGAAGGGCAGATACAAGATGTTTACGGTGGAGTGCTAGTCCTATAAGGCTTAGGGTAAAGATGGCTAGTATCAGTAGGTGTTGAGGTAGCATAGTTAGTGGCCCCATTATTTTGGGATGTACTAAGTCGAAATTAGTGATCTTGCTTTAGATTAGCCTCTATATTCTGCTCATTCTAGTCCTCCTTGGGATCACTCATAGACTAGGCCCAGGGCTAGTAGGGTGATAATTGTTGTAGTTCATATAAGGGTTGAATTGGGGGAGGGTAAGTTAATAGCTCACGGGGTTGGTAGGAGTAGGGCGATTTCTAGGTCAAAAAGTAGGAATAAGATAGCGACTAGAAAAAATCGCAATGAGAAAGGTAGTCGTGCTGAACCGACTGGGTCAAAGCCGCATTCGTATGGGGACAATTTTTCTGTGTCAGGGGTGGCTTGTGGTAGTCAAAAGCTAATGATGATTAGGGCGGCGGTTAGTGCGGTGGATATTAGAGTTACTATTATAATGTTTATTACTTCCTCTTAGGGTTAATTATGAGCTAAGGCTTTGTGAGTGGAAGTCACCTGTACTTTTAAATACTAAGGAAGTTATGAACCTCATCAATAGATTGAGATGTAAAGGAAGAGTCAAACAACGTCTACAAAGTGTCAGTATCATGCGGCCGCTTCGAATCCAAAGTGGTGGTCAGTGGTGAAGTGGAATTTTATTTGGCGTAGCAGGCAGACTACTAGGAAGCTAGTCCCAATGATTACATGTAGTCCGTGGAAGCCAGTGGCCACAAAAAAGGTGGTGCCATAGGCTCCGTCTGCTACTGTGAAAGAGGCCTCCAGATATTCTATAGCCTGTAGTAGTGTAAAGTAGGCCCCCAGTATGATTGTAAGCACTAGGGCCTGTATGGCCTCTTTTCGTTCTCCTCCTATGATTGAATGGTGGGCTCAGGTTACTGTAACACCTGATGCCAGTAGTACTGCGGTATTAAGTAGGGGAACTTCAAACGGGTTTAGGGGAGTAATTCCGCTTGGGGGTCAACAACCTCCAAGCTCTGGTGTAGGTGCAAGGCTTGAGTGATAGAATGCTCAAAAGAACCCGATGAAAAAGAAAACCTCTGAGGCAATGAATAAAATTATGCCATAACGAAGTCCCTGTTGAACTTGGTGGGTGTGGTGGCCTTGGTAGGTTCCTTCCCGAACAACATCTCGTCATCATTGCAGTATTGTTAATAGTATAGTGGTAAGGCCGATGGTTATTAATGTATTTGAGCCAAAGTGGAACCATATTGCGAGCCCAGAGGTTATTAATAAGGCTGCAATGGCCCCTGTTAGGGGCCATGGGCTTTGGTCTACTATGTGGAAGCTGTGGGCTTGGTGGGTCATTAAACGTTTTCTTGTAGGTAGAGACTTAATAATAGTACGAATACATATGCTTGGATCATTGCAACAGCGACTTCTAGGGCGGTTAACAATAGGAGGGTGACTGAGGTTAGCACTGATACTGATGGTATTAATGGCATTAATACAAGTGTGGCTGTTGAGATAAGTTGGATTAACAGGTGTCCTGCAGTTAGGTTTGCAGTAAGACGCACCCCCAGGGCTAGGGGTCGAATTAATAGGCTAGCTGTTTCGATAATTACTAAAATTGGAACTAGCGGGGTGGGTGTGCCCATGGGTAGTAGGTGTCCGATGGAGGCGGTGGGCTGGTTTCAAAGCCCAACAAGTACTGTAAATAGTCATATTGGTAGGGCCAGGCTTATGTTTATGGATAGTTGTGTGGTGGGGGTAAATGTGTATGGTAATAGCCCTAGCAGGTTGATTGTTAATAGGTATAACAAAATTGTTAATAGAAGCAGTGCTCAGGGGTGTCCTGTCTTACTGATTGGGGATATTAGTTGTTTTGTGGCGGTTTTTATTAGTCATAGTTTTAGTGCCCATGTGCGGCTTGGTATTAGATGTGTTTGTGAGTGAAATAGTGTTGTTGGGGCCAGTAGGGCAAGCAGGATTAATGGGACTCCTATTATCTGTGGGGTTGCGAATTGGTCGAATAGGTTTAACATCATAATCAGGATCAGCATGGGGGCTGGGTGCTTAGGGGTTTTGTAGTTGGTTGGTTGGCTATCTGGTGTTTTAACAGCTTTGGTTTTATTATAAGGAGGGTGATAAACCATACGGTTAACATAATTATAAGTCACGGAGCGGGGTTTAGTTGGGGCACGTCTTTAAGTGGTTATTGTTCCAATCTTTGGCTTAAAAGGCCAATGCTATTATGTAAAGCTTCTTAAAGATTGAAGTATCATGTTAGACCATAATTCGAAGTTGTCTAGGGTGGTGGCTTCTACTACAATGGGCATAAAGCTGTGGTTTGACCCGCAGATTTCTGAGCACTGGCCGTAAAATAGGCCTGGGGAAGCTGTAGTAAATGTTGTCTGGTTTAGTCGCCCAGGGATTGCATCGGTTTTAATGCCTAGTGAGGGGACGGCTCAAGAGTGAAGGACGTCTTCGGCTGAAATTAACATGCGGATCGGGGACTCTACGGGTACAACTATTCGGTGGTCTGTCTCTAGTAGTCGAATGGCCCCTGATCACAGGTCTGTTGTTGGGGTCATATAGGAGTCAAATGTTAGGTTTTCATAGTCTGTGTATTCGTAGCTTCAATATCATTGGTGTCCAAGGGCCTTAATTGTTAGGTGTGGGTTGTTAATCTCATCTATTAGGTACAGGATTCGTAAGGACGGCAGTGCAATTATGATTAGAATGATAGACGGCAGGACTGTTCAGATTATTTCAACTGCTTGGGCATCTATTGTGTTAGTGTGCGTTAGTGTGGTTGTTATTATAAGAGAGATAATATATAGGACGAAGGCGCTGATAAGGAATACGATTATAAGTGCGTGGTCGTGGAAGTGGAGGAGCTCTTCTATGATGGGGGATGCTGCGTCTTGGAATCCTAGTTGGGCAGGTTGTGCCATTGAGTCTCACAGGGGTTAGACTGTAATTTAGCCCTGACAGTGCTATGTAATAATTTACTAGAGGCTCGTGTTTGATAAGAGAGGGGTACGCAGTGGGCGTACGTTTAGCTTGAAACTAAAAGGTGGGGGTTCGAGTCCCTCGTCTCTTGGCAGGTTAAGATTGGACAAAGGCTGGTTCTTCATACGTGTGGTATGGGGGCGGGCAGCCGTGGAGTCACTCTAGGTTGACGTGTGTTAGTTCTGTGTTATTTGGGGTCCGTTTGGCAGAAAATGCCTCTCAGATAATATATATTATTATGATGACGGCAACAAGTGATGTTAGTGATCCAATTGATGAGACAGTGTTCCATAGTGTGTAGGCGTCTGGGTAGTCTGAGTACCGTCGTGGCATTCCAGCAAGACCTAAAAAGTGTTGGGGGAAGAATGTTATGTTTACGCCAATAAATATAACCCCGAATTGGGCTTTTGTTAAAGTGCTATGTAATGAGAAGCCAGTAAATAGTGGAAATCAGTGTACGAATCCGCCTATAATTGCAAATACTGCTCCTATAGATAAGACGTAGTGGAAGTGTGCGACTACGTAGTATGTGTCATGTAATACAATATCCAGGGATGAGTTTGCTAAGACGATCCCGGTTAGTCCGCCCACGGTAAACAGGAAGATAAAGCCAAGAGCCCACAGCAAGGCTGCGTCTCATTTGATTAGTCCGCCATGAAGGGTTGCTAACCAGCTGAATACTTTTACCCCAGTTGGGATTGCAATAATTATTGTGGCAGAGGTAAAGTATGCGCGGGTGTCTACATCCATGCCAACTGTGAATATATGGTGGGCTCAGACGATAAAACCAAGGAATCCGATAGAGACCATGGCCCACACCATGCCCATGTAGCCAAAGGGCTCTTTTTTACCAGCGTAGTATGCTACGATGTGGGAGATCATACCAAATCCGGGTAAAATTAAGATGTAAACTTCTGGGTGCCCAAAAAATCAGAACAGGTGTTGGTATAGCACGGGGTCTCCTCCGCCTGCCGGGTCAAAGAAGGTGGTGTTTAGGTTTCGGTCTGTTAATAGTATTGTGATGCCGGCAGCTAGTACTGGCAGAGACAGTAGAAGAAGTACTGCGGTGATAAGTACAGATCATACGAAGAGGGGGGTGTTGTATTGAGTTATTGCTGGGGCTTTTATATTAATGCAGGTGGTAATAAAGTTAATAGCCCCCAGGATGGAAGAAACCCCTGCTAGGTGCAGGGAAAAAATTGTCAGGTCTACGGATGCTCCTGCATGGGCCAGGTTGGCAGCTAGTGGTGGGTAGACGGTTCAGCCAGTTCCTGCCCCGGCTTCAACTCCGGAAGAGGCCAGTAAAAGGAGTAGTGAGGGGGGCAGGAGTCAAAAGCTTATGTTGTTTATTCGTGGAAAAGCCATGTCTGGGGCCCCAATTATTAGTGGAACCAGCCAGTTTCCGAAGCCCCCGATCATTACGGGTATTACCATGAAGAAGATTATTACAAAAGCATGGGCGGTTACAACCACATTATAGATTTGGTCGTCCCCAAGAAGGGTTCCAGGCTGGCTAAGCTCAGCTCGAATTAGCAAGCTTAGGCCAGTGCCGGCTATTCCGGCCCAGGCGCCAAAAAGTAGATACAGGGTGCCGATGTCTTTGTGGTTTGTCGAAAAAAATCAACGATTGATGGTCACAGGTAGGATGGCCGAGGGCAAGGCGGTGAGCTGTAGTCTCACAGACAGAGGTTTGAGTCCTTTTCGTACCAAGCTCCGTAGCGTAGAACGCAACAAAATGCAAGTTTGGAGACGCACCCAAAAAGGTGCCGGGGCTTCTCCCGTTTTTCTATAACGGGAGAAGGTAGATTGAAGCCCGCTGGATAGGGTGTTTAGTTGTTAACTAAAGTTTTATGGGATCAAAGCCCGTCGGTCTAGGGAGGTCTTAGCTTAATTAAAGTGTCTGAGTTGCATTCAGGAGATGTATATTAGTGTTTTACAGGCCTTCAGGGAATAAGATGTGTTTCTTGTTTGGGGCTTTGAAGGCCCCTGGTTTAAATAGTTAACCTAAGTCCCTGGGGGTGGGGCGGGGTTTATATGTTGTATAGTAGTGGTGTGATTGGTAGAAGGAGGGCTGTTGTAGTAGTTGCCGTGGTTATTAGGTGTGTGTGGTTGTTTTTGAATCGTCATGTGTTTTTTGTTGTGGTTGTGGTGGGCGGGTTTGTTAGTGTAGTGAAATAGGCTAGGCGGGTATAAAAGAATAGGCTTGGTAGGCTTATTAGGGCTAATGTTGTGGCTAGTGGGGTTAGCTGGTGTAGTGTTAGTTCTTTGATAATTAGCAGTTTTGGCATGAACCCTGTTAGGGGGGGAAGGCCCCCTAGTGATATTAGTGTTAGTATTATTATGGTTAAAAGTGTAGAGGAGTTAGACCAGGTGGTAGTAAGGTCTGTGATGTTTTTTGTTGATGCTGTTAATATAGAGGTAAATATTGCTGTGGTTGCGGCTAAATAGATAATTATGGTTAGTGTTGTAAGGCTGTGGCCCATAGTTAGGGCAATTGTTAATCATCCCATATGGGCGATTGAGGAGAAGGCCATGATTTTTCGGAGTTGTGTCTGATTTAGGCCTGACCACCCCCCAATTATTGTGGATAGGAGTCCCAGCACTAGGACCAGGTTTAGTGATAGGTGGTTGTGTATTATATAAAGTAGGGCTAGGGGGGCAAGTTTTTGTCATGTTGATATGATTAGGGCGGTTATTATTGTAGACCCCTGCAGGACCTCTGGGTATCAGAAGTGTGTTGGTGCCAAGCCTAGTTTTATTGCGATGGCTACTGTTAAAATTAGTGCAGTTGAGTTGTGCGTTGGCTGTATAATTGTTCATTGTCCGGTCTGTCAGGTGTTGATCAGGCTGGCCAGGAGGATTAGGGCAGCGGCTGCAGCTTGTGTTAGGAAATATTTTGTGGCGGCTTCTGTTGCTCGTGGGTGGTGTTGTTTAGTAATGTGTGGTAGTATGGCTAGTGTATTGATTTCTAGTCCAAGTCATGCAAGTAGTCAGTGGTGGCTTGATGTGGTGATGATGGTGCCTGTCGCTAGGCTTGAGATTAGGATTGTTTGTGTTATTGGGCTTATTAGTATAGGAAGGGTTGTGTACCAACATTGTCGGGGTATGGGCCCGAAAGCTTTATTAGCTGACTTTACTAGTAGGTAGTATAATTGGAAGTACACGAAGTTTTGGGCTTCGTAGTGCAGGTTCGTAGCCTGTCTTTCTAAGGAAGTGGGAGGGGCGAGTCTCCATATCATACTCTATCAAAGTAGTCCTTAATGTTTCGGGCACACTGCCAAAGTTTGGGTTATGTTAGTGGGGGGGTGCCTGATATTGAAATGGGTGTGGCAATGTATCAGACGCAAAGGGCTAGGGTTAGTGGTAGGAAGTTTTTTCAAAGTAGGTGCATTAGTTGGTCATATCGAAATCGTGGATATGATGCGCGGATTCACAGGAAGCCCAGTGTTAACATGCAGGTTTTAATCATAATATTTATTGAAAATAGTTCTGGGGTGTTGGGGCAGTTTGGGCCTAGGAATAGGATACATGAGAGGGTGTTTATTATTAAGATGTTTGCGTATTCTGCTAGGAAGAATAGTGCGAATGGGCCGGCTGCGTATTCAACATTAAATCCTGAGACAAGCTCTGACTCGCCTTCGGTTAGGTCGAATGGGGCCCGGTTTGTTTCTGCAATTGTTGAGATGTATCATATTATTATTAGTGGTCATACACATGTTGCTAATCACGTGTTTTTTTGTGTTGTTAGCAGGGTTTGTATTGAAAATCCCCCCGTGAATATTATGGTTGATAGTACAATGATTCCTATTGTTACCTCATAAGAGATAGTTTGTGCGACTGCCCGTAGGGCGCCAACGAGGGCGTATTTTGAGTTTGTTGCTCACCCAGATCATAGAATTGAGTATACAGCAAGGCTTGAGATAGCCAGTAGTATTAATAGGCCTAAATTAGCGTCCATGATGGGGTTTGGTATTGGAATGGGGGCTCAAATTGTTAGTGACAGTAGTAGTGCTAGTATTGGTATGGCTAAAAATAGTGTTGGTGTTGATGCCGTTGGTCGGATGGGTTCTTTGGTGAAAAGTTTTAGTCCGTCTGCAATTGGTTGTAGTAGGCCGTAGGGCCCTACAATGTTTGGGCCCTTGCGTAGTTGTATGTAGCCTAGGGTTTTTCGTTCTAATAGGGTTAGGAAGGCAACTGCTAGTAGGATTGGGATGATGAGTGTTAGTGGGTTAACTACTAGGGTTATTGTGGTTTTAATTATTAGGGAGAAGATTTGAGCTTCTGTTGTAAGGGCTTAGGCCTTTTGCATAATTACCTGGCTCTGCCACCCTAAAGCGTGGCCCTGGTCTTAGGCCGCTGGTTTTGATAAATGGGCTCTTTAGTGTGGGTAAGAGCTTGGTATTAGCACGTGGGGGTCCTATTGGTGCTTCTCCCTGGGTCCTTTCGTACTGAAGGGAGAAAAACATAGATAGAAACCGACCTGGATTTCTCCGGTCTGAACTCAGATCACGTAGGACTAGTTAATCGTTGAACAAACGAACCCTTGGTAGTGGCTGCACCACCAGGATGTCCTGATCCAACATCGAGGTCGTAAACCCTCTTGGCGATAGGGGCTCTAAAAGAGGATGGCGCTGTTATCCCTGGGGTAACTTGGTTCGTTGATCTGTGTTACAGGGTCAATTTTATGGTGGTCTCATTGGCTTGTGGGTCTTTGATAGATTTTTGGTCTGTGGTCTTGGAAGTTTTGTTTATTTCCGAAGTCGCCCCAACTAAAAACAAGGCTAAGGGGGGGGGGTAGAGGCCCCGTGGTTATTAGTTTTTGTTTTAAGCTCCACAGGGTCTTTTCGTCTTATGTTTACATCCTAGCTTTTTAACTAGGGGATCAAGTTCATTGATCTGCTTTAGGAGACAGTTGGGCCCTCATTTAGCCGTTCATACTAGTCATTATTTAAGTGACAAGTGATTACGCTACCTTTGCACGGTTAGAATACCGCGGCCGTTTAAAAGATCACTGGGCAGGCAGCACCTTTAATACTTGTGTGGCTAAAGGCTATGTTTTTGGTAAACAGTTGGGGCCCTAAGTGGCTGAGTTCCTTTTGTGGCGTTTAATCTGTCTGTGCTGCACTCCTGTGTTGGGTTAACAGGGGGTTATATTATATGGTTAAAAAGTGTGTTAAATTTTTCCATTTGTGGTCTGTTATTTACTGGTAGTTTATCTATTTCCAGTTTATGGGGGTGCATGTAGAGAGCGGGGCTCTTATTACTAATTTTAACAGTGGTGTCTCTATTGTGGTAGAGTAGCTCAGTTAAGTGGTCTAGGGGTTCTTGGTTTGTTTAGTATCTTTAAGATTGTGTGCTGTGACGCGTTTAGTTTTTGGTGGCTGCTTTAAGGCCAACTGGTGTGTTTTATTTGGTGTTTTCCTCTAGGATTGGTTGTTTTCAATTACAATAAGGCTGTACCCTTATTGTATATAGTATAGGAGTGACAGTGGTAAATATGCTTGTATTTAGGTTCAGGCGTCCTATAGTTGAACTAGAATTCTTTTATTGAGCAACCAGCTATCACCAGGCTCGATAGGCGTGTCACCTCTACCTAGCAGTCTCTCCAGCCTTTTGCCACAGGGACGGGTGTACTCAAAAAGTTGCTGTTAGGTAGCTCGTCTGGGTTCGGGTGAGCAGGTTTTAGTGCGCTTTATCTGTATTTGCTTATTAAACCATGATGCAAAAGGTACAAGGTCAGATCTTTGCTTTGTTGGTGCTTGGGGTTTTTCATAGTTCTTTCATTGTTCCCTTGCGGTACTATATGCTATTGCGTCAAGTGGGTGTTTTCTATCGCCTAAAAATATACTGGTACTGGGTTAAATGGTTTGGTTTATAGTGGGGCTTGAGGTTTTGAACTGTTTGTTGAGCTGTGGAGTTTGGGCTCAAGCGGGTTTTTGTTTAAACGTTTTTCAATTGTAAGTTGAATGCTTTATATAAGTGTAAGCTACCTCTTGATTTAGTGGCCAAGTGCACTTTCCAGTACACTTACCTTGTTACGACTTGCCTCATCTGTTGGTGTTTTGTTTTTTATAAAGTGTGGTTTATTAGTTCTTGAGGAGGGTGACGGGCGGTGTGTACGTGTCCCATGGCAGGCTTCAAACAGGCTTATCTTGCTTGTTTTACTGCTAAATCCACCTTCTGGTGAAGGTTTCATGTCACTTGTGGTGTTTTCTAGTGTAGAAAATGTAGCTCATCTCTGCCCCCTTATATGCTACACCTTGACCTGACGTGTTAAATGTTATCTATCTTACTTACGGCAGTTCTTTCATAAGGTAGGTTTGCGACGGCGGTATATAGGCTGGGTAAAGGCAAAAGGGGGTAAGGTTTGGCGTGGAGTATCGATTATAGGACAAGCTCCTCTAGGTTGGTTTGGGGCACCGTCAAGTCCTTAGAGTTTTAAGTTTTTCACTTGTAATTCTCTGGCGAGTTGCTAGTGTAAGGTGCAAGTTTGGTTTATGGCCAAGCATAATAGGGTATCTAATCCTAGTTTGGGCCTTGGCTTTCGTGAGTCGATGGGGCTTAATTAATTGTGGGAGGGGTGGAGTTGTTTTTGCATTGGTTAGTATTTTACAACGTAGGTGCAGCTCAGCCTTCTTTTATTAAGTTTTAGGGGTCTAGTCACTTTTTACGCCGAGTATTATTATTTTGGGGCTTTCGTATAACCGCGGTGGCTGGCACGAAATTTACCGCCCCGTCTGGTTTAACTGTGGCTAAGTCAAGCTTTATGGCTTATACATTAATGTTTATCACTGCTGGGCCCCGTGTGGGTGTGGCGGTGCTAGGTGTCTGGGGCTAAATAGTGTGGTGTGCCTGATACCTGCTCCTGGCCTAGTGGGTAGGCACTGTGTGGGGGTTTGCACAGGGGTGTGGAGGCTTGCATGTGTAATTCGAGTTAAAAATAATAATAAGTTTAGGACCAAAACGGTGTGTTTCCGGGAAATTACTAGGATCCATAACGGCAACTTCAGGGCCGTGCTTTAGTATTATTTAAGCTACAGTAACGGAGTTGCCGTTGTGTGGTTTAGTGTGTGTAATATATATATATATATATATATATATATATATACATTTTGGGGTTTTATTTTGTGTGTGGGGAGCTGCGATTTTTGTTCTTGTGGTATTATGGCAAGTCTTGGATCGCAACTAAGAAAAAATTTTTGCAATTAAATCTCGTTTTAGGGGTTTGGCGAGAAGCACTTTAATTGCAGGGAAAAATTCTTAGTGGGGGGTAAGGGGGGTTTGCCGGAGGTAGCCGTGTGAGTATGGGCGTGTTCGGGGCGTGGGTGTGTGTGGGTGTATGTGGGTGTATGGGGGGCGTGTGTGTGTGTGTGTGTGTGTGTGTGTGTGTGTGTGGGTATGGGTATGGGTATGGGTATGGGTGTGGGTATGGGTATGGGTATGGGTGTGGGTATGGGTGTAGGTGTAGGTGTAGGTGTAGGTATAGGTATAGGTATAGGTATAGGTGTCGTGTTTATTCATTGGTTTTTAGTCTAGTAAATAATTATATGTCCTTCGAGCATGAATAATTTACCCCTGGGTGGGCTTGTGGGATCGTGGGCCATCTTGCACCGTAGGTTCAGCAGAGTTGTTAGTTGACAGCCACTGGAAATGAGGTTGTGATATACCACCCTAAAAATAAAAATACCAGCCGCATGACAGCACAGGGATGCTATGAGTATGAGGAGACGTGTAACTAATCCTAGCAACCAAAGGCCTCTTAAAAGGCACGAGTGATACGTCAGCGATTAATGGACTTGACCTCACAGAACCAGAGGCCTTGGAAAGGGCACTGTGTGTTAGTCTACATTTCATGGACTACGAGACTGGGCACCTGGTGTGCGAATACAAGGATTGATGATCTCTCGGGATATGTCCGGTAAAGAATCAATATGTCTTAAATACATGGATTTATTAATCCACGCTTATTTGATGATATGTACTATGTAAAATCAATGATAGGATGTACTGGGACAATATTCATGGGGCAGATAGATGTATGTTGATTATACATAGTATGTATTATGTAAAATTAATAATAATATGTACTGGGACAATATTCATGGGGCAAATAAATGTATGTTGATTATACATAGTATGTAAAGGGGGACCCCCCATAACCCTAGACACTAATGGAGGTCCTGGAGTTTATAAGGTTGTTAAATGGCCATATAGGCTCCACCCCCGTGTGGGGGTGAAGCCTATTTGGGTGGGGTGGTCTCAGAAAATAGTTTAAGTGAAAACACTAGTTTTGGGGACTAGAGTTAAGAGTTGAGTCTTTTTTTTGATATACTGCGGGCGGAGGCCTTGGAGTTTATAAGGTTGTTAAGTGGCCATATAGGCTCCACCCCCGTGTGGGGGTGAAGCCTATTTGGGTGGGGTGGTCTCAGAAAATAGTTTAAGTGAAAACACTAGTTTTGGGGACTAGAGTTAAGAGTTGAGTCTTTTTTTGATATACTGCGGGCGGAGGCCTTGGAGTTTATAAGGTTGTTAAGTGGCCATATAGGCTCCACCCCCGTGTGGGGGTGAAGCCTATTTGGGTGGGGTGGTCTTAGAAAATAGTTTAAGTGAAAACACTAGTTTTGGGGACTAGAGTTAAGAGTTGAGTCTTTTTTTTGATATACTGCGGGCGGAGGCCTTGGAGTTTATAAGGTTGTTAAGTGGCCATATAGGCTCCACCCCCGTGTGGGGGTGAAGCCTATTTGGGTGGGGTGGTCTTAGAAAATAGTTTAAGTGAAAACACTAGTTTTGGGGACTAGAGTTAAGAGTTGAGTCTTTTTTTTGATATACTGCGGGCGGAGGCCTTGGAGTTTATAAGGTTGTTAAGTGGCCATATAGGCTCCACCCCCGTGTGGGGGTGAAGCCTATTTGGGTGGGGTGGTCTCAGAAAATAGTTTAAGTGAAAACACTAGTTTTGGGGACTAGAGTTAAGAGTTGAGTCTTTTTTGTATGTGGGGGTGTGAGTAGTGCCCCAGGGTTGTAATGCGTTCCAATCTTTGACTTACAAGGTCAGTGCTTTAAGTGTGGTTTAAGCTACAAGGGCTGGTGGGGTTATCAGTTTATTAGTTTATTCTCTAGTTTATTGATTGTGGGGCTTAATAGTAGGATTGTTGTGAAGTATAGGACGGAAGCTAGTTGTCCGATTATGATAAATGGGTCTTCGACTGGTTGTCCTCCGATTCAGGTTAGGATAGCGATAGTGGCGATTATGGTTCAAAATGTTAGTTGTGATAGTGGTCGGAATGTGCTTGTTCGTTGTTTTGAGTTGTGTGTAAGTGGGATTAGCAGTAGGATTATAATGGATATTATTAGGGCAAGTACTCCTCCAAGTTTGTTTGGGATGGAACGTAGGATGGCGTAGGCGAATAGGAAGTACCATTCTGGTTTGATGTGTGGTGGGGTTATTAGGGGGTTTGCTGGGGTAAAGTTTTCTGGGTCCCCAAGCAGTTGTGGGGAGAAAAGGGATAGGTACAGTAGTGTTATTATTATAAGGGCTGCCCCTAGCAGGTCTTTAGTTGAAAAGTATGGGTGGAACGGAATTTTATCTGAGTTTGAGTTTACCCCTGTTGGGTTGTTTGATCCCGTTTCGTGTAGGAATAGTATGTGTAGGATTGCAGTGGCTGAGATGATGAATGGCAGTAGGAAGTGGAAAGTGAAAAATCGTGTTAGTGTTGCGTTATCTACGGCGAACCCGCCTCAAATTCACTCTACTAGGGTGTTTCCTATATATGGAACTGCTGATAGTAGGTTTGTGATTACGGTAGCCCCTCAGAATGATATCTGTCCCCATGGCAGGACATAGCCCACGAACGCGGTTGCTATTACTAGGAATAGTAGGGCCACGCCGATGTTTCAGGTCTCTTTGTATAAGTATGAGCCGTAGTATAGGCCTCGCCCGATGTGTATATAAAGGCAGATAAAAAATATGGAGGCGCCGTTGGCGTGGATGTTTCGGATTAGTCAGCCGTGTTGTACGTCACGACAGATGTGGGCGATTGATGAGAATGCTGTGGAGGTGTCTGCGGTGTAGTGCATGGCCAAGAATAGGCCGGTGGAGATTTGGATTAGTAGGCACAGCCCTAACAAGGACCCAAAGTTTCATCAAGCGGAGATGTTTGATGGTGTGGGGAGGTCAATAAATGAGTTGTTTATTATTTTGATTATTGGGTGTGTTTTTCGGATTGGGGTCATTATTGGTTTTTATAGTTGAATAACAACGGTGGTTTTTCGTATCACAGGTTTTGGCATGGCCAAATGAAAATTATGTCGTACTTTGTTTTTTTTACTGTGTTGTGTATGGTGTTGGGGTTTATTGGTGTAGCGTCAAATCCTTCTCCTGTTTTTGGGGCGATGGGACTTGTAGTGTCTGCGTTGGGTGGTAGTGTGGTGTTAGTTATTTTTGGTGGGTCCTTTATTGCATTGGTGTTATTTTTAATTTATTTAGGTGGGATATTGGTAGTCTTTGCTTATTCTGTGGCACTTTCAGCAGACCAATATCCTGAGGTGTGGTTGGATTACTCTGTTTTGTATTATGTGTTTGGGTATTTTATATTAGTTTTGTTTTTAGTTTGGTACTTTGGAGGGTTGTCTATTGATGGGTGTGGGGCGTCTGGTGGGGACGATTTTGGTTTTGAGGGTACTCGGACTGATTTTAGTGGTGTTGCATTGATATATTCTTTGGGCGGGCCGTTATTATTGTTGTGTGGGGGGAGTTTAATGGTGGCCCTGTTTGTTGTCCTTGAGTTAACTCGAGGGTCGAGTTTTGGGGGGCTACGTGCGGTTTAGTAGTATGTGGTAATTGCGGCGGCTAGAGTGGCAATAAGTATGACTAGGTATGTTTTGATGTGTCCGGTGTGTGATTTGGACAGTTTTTTAGCTAGGGCGGTGTTAATTAATATGGCTGTTTTTGGGGCGATGGCCTCATATCAGATAAGGTCATTTAAGTGCATAGCGGTGTTTTGTCCGAATTGTATGTTGTATTTTGGTTGGGCTCGGTGTGCAAGGGTGTTAAAGAACCCCAGTTGTGTTGAGGATGTACTTGGTGTACTTTGTTTTGGTTTTAATAGGTTGGATGTTTGTATGGTGATATCTATAGCACATAGCAGGCCTACTAGCGTGATAATTGTGGCGGCTAGTTTTGTAATTGGGCCCATTGTTATTGTTTGGGGTGGGGTTGGTAGTATTGTTGTGGCCACAAATAGGCCAGATATAATACTTCCTATGGCGAGTCGTACTAGGGGTCGAGTCTGGCTTGGGTTTGTTTCTGCTGGGGTTGTAGTTGTGTTGTATCGAGGCTTATTTGTTTGGACATAAAAGGTTAGGCGTAGGCTGTAGGCGGCTGTAAGGGCGGTAGCAATAATAGTGGTTGATAGGGCTCAGGCGTTTAAGTGTGATGTGTTTATTGTTTCAATGATTACGTCTTTAGTGTAAAATCCAGCTAGGAAGGGGGCCCCTGTTAGGGCTAGGTTGCCGATAGTTATACAGGTTGTGGTTAGCGGTATTGTTTTTTGGGTGCTTCCTATTTTTCGGATGTCTTGTTCGTCCCCGAGATTATGAATTACTGAACCTGCGCATAGGAATAGTATGGCCTTGAAAAAGGCGTGTGTGGTGATGTGTAGGTATGTTAACTGTGGCTGGTTTAGTCCTAGTGTTAGTATTATTAGGCCGAGCTGGCTTGAGGTGGAGAAGGCAATGATCTTTTTGATATCGTTTTGTGTGAGGGCACAGAGTGCTGCAAAGGTTGTAGTTATTGCTCCTAGGCATAGGCAGAGGGTAGTTGTGGCCTGGCTGTTTTGTATTATTGGGAATAGCCGGGCCAGTAGAAAAATTCCGGCAACGACTATTGTGCTAGAGTGAAGTAGTGCTGATACTGGGGTTGGGCCTTCTATGGCTGCTGGCAGCCATGGGTGTAGCCCAAATTGGGCGGATTTTCCCATGGCTGCTAAGACTAGGCCTAGTAGTGGCAGGGTGGGGGGGGTCGTATGTGAGAATGTTTGTTGTACGTCCCATGTGTTGTAGTGTATTGCGAATCAAGCTAAAGACAGGATTAGTCCAATGTCTCCGATTCGGTTGTATATAACAGCTTGTAGGGCGGATGTGTTTGCATTGGTGCGCCCGTGCCACCACCCGATTAGTAAGAAGGATATGATGCCTACCCCTTCCCAGCCAACAAATAGTTGTAATAGGCTGTTTGCTGTTGTTATGGTTATTATGGCTAGGAGGAATAGTATTAAGTATTTTATAAATTTGTTTTTGTTCGGGTCTAGTTTTATATATCAATCTGAGAACTCCAGGATGGCCCAGGTGATAAATAGGGCTGTTGTTATAAACGTGGTAGAGTAAATATCAAATAGGAAGCTGATATTAATGTTGAAGGACGTTTGTAGTCAGGTAGCGTTGGTTATAGTTGTTTGTATTCCGTAGTTGATAAAAATATTGGTTGGAATTAGGCTTGTCAGGCAGGCAAGTTTAGTAGTTTGTGTGAAGTAGCCCGAGGCTTGTGTAATAAACATAGAGGTAATAATAGGGGCAATAAGGACTAGCAGGGTTGAAATTATGGTTGAGTAGAATAGTATGGAGGTCATGTACTTTCACTTGGAGTTGCACCAAGTAGTGTTAATGCCTAAGATTAAAGGAAGGTCTAATATCCTTTGAAAGTCTTGGGTTATAATGTGGAGTGGTCCGGAGAATTTAACTTCGGTAATTTGAATTAGCAGTTCCAATTTGTGTCGTCCCTCTCGGTATGCAAGGGGCGGGGTGCCCCTGTTGTTAAGTCCACAGCTTAGTGTTTTGATCAAACTATGCCTACTTCTGGGTGCTACAGGATTAGTTTTGGGTTTATAATTAATAGTGCCATAGGGATGAGGTGAAGGGCTATTAATAGGTGTTCTCGGGTGTTTGAGGGTGGGTGGGAGGTATTTGTTGGTGTTTTGTTTCGTTGCGTTATAATGAAGACATATAGGGAGTATAGGGCGGTTAATAGCGTCGTTAGGCCTGTTAAGATGATTGTTATGGTGGCTCAGTTTATAGCAGAAGTAATGATTATTAATTCCCCCATCAGGTTGATTGTAGGGGGTAGGGCCATGTTGGCTAAGTTTGCCATAAGTCATCATGTGGCTATAAGTGGGAGGGTGAGTTGAAGGCCCCGTGTTATTAATAAAGTTCGAGTGTGGGTTCGTTCATAGTTTGTGTTGGCTAGGCAAAATAGTATAGAAGAGGCTAATCCGTGGGCGACCATTAGAATTATTGTTCCTGAGATACTTCATGGGGTCTGAATTAGGGCTCCTGCAGTTACAAGGCCTATGTGGCTTACTGAGGAGTAGGCAATGATGGATTTTAAGTCTGTTTGACGTAGGCAAATGAGGCTGGTTATAATTATTCCCCAGAGGGCTAGAATAATGAGGGGGTAGCACATAGTTTGTGTTGTTGGGTTTAGGATTGGGGTGATTCGGATGATGCCGTATCCTCCCAGTTTAAGAAGTACGGCGGCCAGGATTATTGATCCAGCGATTGGGGCCTCAACGTGTGCTTTTGGTAGTCATAAGTGCATGGAGTATAGGGGTATTTTTACTATAAATGCTAGAAGACATGATAGTCATACTAGTGAGTTGGTTCATGTTATTAGTATTTCTGG
>NW_026612497.1:0-17454 GCF_029931775.1 Euleptes europaea | reverse complement strand
CACTAACACAATAGATGCCCAAGCAGTTGAAATAATCTGAACAGTCCTGCCGTCTATCATTCTAATCATAATTGCACTGCCGTCCTTACGAATCCTGTACCTAATAGATGAGATTAACAACCCACACCTAACAATTAAGGCCCTTGGACACCAATGATATTGAAGCTACGAATACACAGACTATGAAAACCTAACATTTGACTCCTATATGACCCCAACAACAGACCTGTGATCAGGGGCCATTCGACTACTAGAGACAGACCACCGAATAGTTGTACCCGTAGAGTCCCCGATCCGCATGTTAATTTCAGCCGAAGACGTCCTTCACTCTTGAGCCGTCCCCTCACTAGGCATTAAAACCGATGCAATCCCTGGGCGACTAAACCAGACAACATTTACTACAGCTTCCCCAGGCCTATTTTACGGCCAGTGCTCAGAAATCTGCGGGTCAAACCACAGCTTTATGCCCATTGTAGTAGAAGCCACCACCCTAGACAACTTCGAATTATGGTCTAACATGATACTTCAATCTTTAAGAAGCTTTACATAATAGCATTGGCCTTTTAAGCCAAAGATTGGAACAATAACCACTTAAAGACGTGCCCCAACTAAACCCCGCTCCGTGACTTATAATTATGTTAACCGTATGGTTTATCACCCTCCTTATAATAAAACCAAAGCTGTTAAAACACCAGATAGCCAACCAACCAACTACAAAACCCCTAAGCACCCAGCCCCCATGCTGATCCTGATTATGATGTTAAACCTATTCGACCAATTCGCAACCCCACAGATAATAGGAGTCCCATTAATCCTGCTTGCCCTACTGGCCCCAACAACACTATTTCACTCACAAACACATCTAATACCAAGCCGCACATGGGCACTAAAACTATGACTAATAAAAACCGCCACAAAACAACTAATATCCCCAATCAGTAAGACAGGACACCCCTGAGCACTGCTTCTATTAACAATTTTGTTATACCTATTAACAATCAACCTGCTAGGGCTATTACCATACACATTTACCCCCACCACACAACTATCCATAAACATAAGCCTGGCCCTACCAATATGACTATTTACAGTACTTGTTGGGCTTTGAAACCAGCCCACCGCCTCCATCGGACACCTACTACCCATGGGCACACCCACCCCGCTAGTTCCAATTTTAGTAATTATCGAAACAGCTAGCCTATTAATTCGACCCCTAGCCCTGGGGGTGCGTCTTACTGCAAACCTAACTGCAGGACACCTGTTAATCCAACTTATCTCAACAGCCACACTTGTATTAATGCCATTAATACCATCAGTATCAGTGCTAACCTCAGTCACCCTCCTATTGTTAACCGCCCTAGAAGTCGCTGTTGCAATGATCCAAGCATATGTATTCGTACTATTATTAAGTCTCTACCTACAAGAAAACGTTTAATGACCCACCAAGCCCACAGCTTCCACATAGTAGACCAAAGCCCATGGCCCCTAACAGGGGCCATTGCAGCCTTATTAATAACCTCTGGGCTCGCAATATGGTTCCACTTTGGCTCAAATACATTAATAACCATCGGCCTTACCACTATACTATTAACAATACTGCAATGATGACGAGATGTTGTTCGGGAAGGAACCTACCAAGGCCACCACACCCACCAAGTTCAACAGGGACTTCGTTATGGCATAATTTTATTCATTGCCTCAGAGGTTTTCTTTTTCATCGGGTTCTTTTGAGCATTCTATCACTCAAGCCTTGCACCTACACCAGAGCTTGGAGGTTGTTGACCCCCAAGCGGAATTACTCCCCTAAACCCGTTTGAAGTTCCCCTACTTAATACCGCAGTACTACTGGCATCAGGTGTTACAGTAACCTGAGCCCACCATTCAATCATAGGAGGAGAACGAAAAGAGGCCATACAGGCCCTAGTGCTTACAATCATACTGGGGGCCTACTTTACACTACTACAGGCTATAGAATATCTGGAGGCCTCTTTCACAGTAGCAGACGGAGCCTATGGCACCACCTTTTTTGTGGCCACTGGCTTCCACGGACTACATGTAATCATTGGGACTAGCTTCCTAGTAGTCTGCCTGCTACGCCAAATAAAATTCCACTTCACCACTGACCACCACTTTGGATTCGAAGCGGCCGCATGATACTGACACTTTGTAGACGTTGTTTGACTCTTCCTTTACATCTCAATCTATTGATGAGGTTCATAACTTCCTTAGTATTTAAAAGTACAGGTGACTTCCACTCACAAAGCCTTAGCTCATAATTAACCCTAAGAGGAAGTAATAAACATTATAATAGTAACTCTAATATCCACCGCACTAACCGCCGCCCTAATCATCATTAGCTTTTGACTACCACAAGCCACCCCTGACACAGAAAAATTGTCCCCATACGAATGCGGCTTTGACCCAGTCGGTTCAGCACGACTACCTTTCTCATTGCGATTTTTTCTAGTCGCTATCTTATTCCTACTTTTTGACCTAGAAGTCGCCCTACTCCTACCAACCCCGTGAGCTATTAACTTACCCTCCCCCAATTCAACCCTTATATGAACTACAACAATTATCACCCTACTAGCCCTGGGCCTAGTCTATGAGTGATCCCAAGGAGGACTAGAATGAGCAGAATATAGAGGCTAATCTAAAGCAAGATCACTAATTTCGACTTAGTACATCCCAAAATAATGGGGCCACTAACTATGCTACCTCAACACCTACTGATACTAGCCATCTTTACCCTAAGCCTTATAGGACTAGCACTCCACCGTAAACATCTTGTATCTGCCCTTCTATGCATCGAGGGCCTGCTTTTAAGCCTATTTATTGGACTTAGTGCTATCTCCTTAACCCAACACCTGTCAACCACTGCCACCCTTCCAATTACCCTCTTGACCATGTCCGCATGTGAGGCAGGAGCAGGACTGGCCCTATTAGCTGCATCCTCCCGCACTCACGCAACAGACCACCTAAAAACCATAAGCCTATTAAAATGCTAAAACTAACCATAGCAACAGTAATACTAGTCCCAACCGCCCTTTTAGCCCCAACTAAATACACCTTCCACATTTATACGGCCCTATCTATAACAACAACACTCCTATTAATAGGACAATTAAACGCCCCCACACTAACAAAAATCTGACATGTCAACACATGGATAACACTCGACCAATTCTCAACCCCCCTGACTATTCTTTCATCCTGATTGCTCCCACTTATAGTAGTAGCAAGCCAAAGCCACATGGCCAAAGAGCCTCAGTCCCGACAACGCCTGTTCTTATCAACCTGTGCTCTGCTACAAACCACCCTAATTCTAACATTCGCCTCAAACAACTTAATACTATTCTACCTGTTATTTGAAGCAACACTAATCCCAACACTAATCCTTATCACGCGTTGGGGCAGCCAAACAGAGCGACTCGCCGCAGGCACTTATTTCCTGTTCTATACACTATCCGGCTCACTCCCACTATTAGTAATAATTTTATATTCATACACCCACAACTACCACACAACACCACTAATAATGTCAATAAAGCACCCAGAAATACTAATAACATGAACCAACTCACTAGTATGACTATCATGTCTTCTAGCATTTATAGTAAAAATACCCCTATACTCCATGCACTTATGACTACCAAAAGCACACGTTGAGGCCCCAATCGCTGGATCAATAATCCTGGCCGCCGTACTTCTTAAACTGGGAGGATACGGCATCATCCGAATCACCCCAATCCTAAACCCAACAACACAAACTATGTGCTACCCCCTCATTATTCTAGCCCTCTGGGGAATAATTATAACCAGCCTCATTTGCCTACGTCAAACAGACTTAAAATCCATCATTGCCTACTCCTCAGTAAGCCACATAGGCCTTGTAACTGCAGGAGCCCTAATTCAGACCCCATGAAGTATCTCAGGAACAATAATTCTAATGGTCGCCCACGGATTAGCCTCTTCTATACTATTTTGCCTAGCCAACACAAACTATGAACGAACCCACACTCGAACTTTATTAATAACACGGGGCCTTCAACTCACCCTCCCACTTATAGCCACATGATGACTTATGGCAAACTTAGCCAACATGGCCCTACCCCCTACAATCAACCTGATGGGGGAATTAATAATCATTACTTCTGCTATAAACTGAGCCACCATAACAATCATCTTAACAGGCCTAACGACGCTATTAACCGCCCTATACTCCCTATATGTCTTCATTATAACGCAACGAAACAAAACACCAACAAATACCTCCCACCCACCCTCAAACACCCGAGAACACCTATTAATAGCCCTTCACCTCATCCCTATGGCACTATTAATTATAAACCCAAAACTAATCCTGTAGCACCCAGAAGTAGGCATAGTTTGATCAAAACACTAAGCTGTGGACTTAACAACAGGGGCACCCCGCCCCTTGCATACCGAGAGGGACGACACAAATTGGAACTGCTAATTCAAATTACCGAAGTTAAATTCTCCGGACCACTCCACATTATAACCCAAGACTTTCAAAGGATATTAGACCTTCCTTTAATCTTAGGCATTAACACTACTTGGTGCAACTCCAAGTGAAAGTACATGACCTCCATACTATTCTACTCAACCATAATTTCAACCCTGCTAGTCCTTATTGCCCCTATTATTACCTCTATGTTTATTACACAAGCCTCGGGCTACTTCACACAAACTACTAAACTTGCCTGCCTGACAAGCCTAATTCCAACCAATATTTTTATCAACTACGGAATACAAACAACTATAACCAACGCTACCTGACTACAAACGTCCTTCAACATTAATATCAGCTTCCTATTTGATATTTACTCTACCACGTTTATAACAACAGCCCTATTTATCACCTGGGCCATCCTGGAGTTCTCAGATTGATATATAAAACTAGACCCGAACAAAAACAAATTTATAAAATACTTAATACTATTCCTCCTAGCCATAATAACCATAACAACAGCAAACAGCCTATTACAACTATTTGTTGGCTGGGAAGGGGTAGGCATCATATCCTTCTTACTAATCGGGTGGTGGCACGGGCGCACCAATGCAAACACATCCGCCCTACAAGCTGTTATATACAACCGAATCGGAGACATTGGACTAATCCTGTCTTTAGCTTGATTCGCAATACACTACAACACATGGGACGTACAACAAACATTCTCACATACGACCCCCCCCACCCTGCCACTACTAGGCCTAGTCTTAGCAGCCATGGGAAAATCCGCCCAATTTGGGCTACACCCATGGCTGCCAGCAGCCATAGAAGGCCCAACCCCAGTATCAGCACTACTTCACTCTAGCACAATAGTCGTTGCCGGAATTTTTCTACTGGCCCGGCTATTCCCAATAATACAAAACAGCCAGGCCACAACTACCCTCTGCCTATGCCTAGGAGCAATAACTACAACCTTTGCAGCACTCTGTGCCCTCACACAAAACGATATCAAAAAGATCATTGCCTTCTCCACCTCAAGCCAGCTCGGCCTAATAATACTAACACTAGGACTAAACCAGCCACAGTTAACATACCTACACATCACCACACACGCCTTTTTCAAGGCCATACTATTCCTATGCGCAGGTTCAGTAATTCATAATCTCGGGGACGAACAAGACATCCGAAAAATAGGAAGCACCCAAAAAACAATACCGCTAACCACAACCTGTATAACTATCGGCAACCTAGCCCTAACAGGGGCCCCCTTCCTAGCTGGATTTTACACTAAAGACGTAATCATTGAAACAATAAACACATCACACTTAAACGCCTGAGCCCTATCAACCACTATTATTGCTACCGCCCTTACAGCCGCCTACAGCCTACGCCTAACCTTTTATGTCCAAACAAATAAGCCTCGATACAACACAACTACAACCCCAGCAGAAACAAACCCAAGCCAGACTCGACCCCTAGTACGACTCGCCATAGGAAGTATTATATCTGGCCTATTTGTGGCCACAACAATACTACCAACCCCACCCCAAACAATAACAATGGGCCCAATTACAAAACTAGCCGCCACAATTATCACGCTAGTAGGCCTGCTATGTGCTATAGATATCACCATACAAACATCCAACCTATTAAAACCAAAACAAAGTACACCAAGTACATCCTCAACACAACTGGGGTTCTTTAACACCCTTGCACACCGAGCCCAACCAAAATACAACATACAATTCGGACAAAACACCGCTATGCACTTAAATGACCTTATCTGATATGAGGCCATCGCCCCAAAAACAGCCATATTAATTAACACCGCCCTAGCTAAAAAACTGTCCAAATCACACACCGGACACATCAAAACATACCTAGTCATACTTATTGCCACTCTAGCCGCCGCAATTACCACATACTACTAAACCGCACGTAGCCCCCCAAAACTCGACCCTCGAGTTAACTCAAGGACAACAAACAGGGCCACCATTAAACTCCCCCCACACAACAATAATAACGGCCCGCCCAAAGAATATATCAATGCAACACCACTAAAATCAGTCCGAGTACCCTCAAAACCAAAATCGTCCCCACCAGACGCCCCACACCCATCAATAGACAACCCTCCAAAGTACCAAACTAAAAACAAAACTAATATAAAATACCCAAACACATAATACAAAACAGAGTAATCCAACCACACCTCAGGATATTGGTCTGCTGAAAGTGCCACAGAATAAGCAAAGACTACCAATATCCCACCTAAATAAATTAAAAATAACACCAATGCAATAAAGGACCCACCAAAAATAACTAACACCACACTACCACCCAACGCAGACACTACAAGTCCCATCGCCCCAAAAACAGGAGAAGGATTTGACGCTACACCAATAAACCCCAACACCATACACAACACAGTAAAAAAAACAAAGTACGACATAATTTTCATTTGGCCATGCCAAAACCTGTGATACGAAAAACCACCGTTGTTATTCAACTATAAAAACCAATAATGACCCCAATCCGAAAAACACACCCAATAATCAAAATAATAAACAACTCATTTATTGACCTCCCCACACCATCAAACATCTCCGCTTGATGAAACTTTGGGTCCTTGTTAGGGCTGTGCCTACTAATCCAAATCTCCACCGGCCTATTCTTGGCCATGCACTACACCGCAGACACCTCCACAGCATTCTCATCAATCGCCCACATCTGTCGTGACGTACAACACGGCTGACTAATCCGAAACATCCACGCCAACGGCGCCTCCATATTTTTTATCTGCCTTTATATACACATCGGGCGAGGCCTATACTACGGCTCATACTTATACAAAGAGACCTGAAACATCGGCGTGGCCCTACTATTCCTAGTAATAGCAACCGCGTTCGTGGGCTATGTCCTGCCATGGGGACAGATATCATTCTGAGGGGCTACCGTAATCACAAACCTACTATCAGCAGTTCCATATATAGGAAACACCCTAGTAGAGTGAATTTGAGGCGGGTTCGCCGTAGATAACGCAACACTAACACGATTTTTCACTTTCCACTTCCTACTGCCATTCATCATCTCAGCCACTGCAATCCTACACATACTATTCCTACACGAAACGGGATCAAACAACCCAACAGGGGTAAACTCAAACTCAGATAAAATTCCGTTCCACCCATACTTTTCAACTAAAGACCTGCTAGGGGCAGCCCTTATAATAATAACACTACTGTACCTATCCCTTTTCTCCCCACAACTGCTTGGGGACCCAGAAAACTTTACCCCAGCAAACCCCCTAATAACCCCACCACACATCAAACCAGAATGGTACTTCCTATTCGCCTACGCCATCCTACGTTCCATCCCAAACAAACTTGGAGGAGTACTTGCCCTAATAATATCCATTATAATCCTACTGCTAATCCCACTTACACACAACTCAAAACAACGAACAAGCACATTCCGACCACTATCACAACTAACATTTTGAACCATAATCGCCACTATCGCTATCCTAACCTGAATCGGAGGACAACCAGTCGAAGACCCATTTATCATAATCGGACAACTAGCTTCCGTCCTATACTTCACAACAATCCTACTATTAAGCCCCACAATCAATAAACTAGAGAATAAACTAATAAACTGATAACCCCACCAGCCCTTGTAGCTTAAACCACACTTAAAGCACTGACCTTGTAAGTCAAAGATTGGAACGCATTACAACCCTGGGGCACTACTCACACCCCCACATACAAAAAAGACTCAACTCTTAACTCTAGTCCCCAAAACTAGTGTTTTCACTTAAACTATTTTCTGAGACCACCCCACCCAAATAGGCTTCACCCCCACACGGGGGTGGAGCCTATATGGCCACTTAACAACCTTATAAACTCCAAGGCCTCCGCCCGCAGTATATCAAAAAAAAGACTCAACTCTTAACTCTAGTCCCCAAAACTAGTGTTTTCACTTAAACTATTTTCTAAGACCACCCCACCCAAATAGGCTTCACCCCCACACGGGGGTGGAGCCTATATGGCCACTTAACAACCTTATAAACTCCAAGGCCTCCGCCCGCAGTATATCAAAAAAAAGACTCAACTCTTAACTCTAGTCCCCAAAACTAGTGTTTTCACTTAAACTATTTTCTAAGACCACCCCACCCAAATAGGCTTCACCCCCACACGGGGGTGGAGCCTATATGGCCACTTAACAACCTTATAAACTCCAAGGCCTCCGCCCGCAGTATATCAAAAAAAGACTCAACTCTTAACTCTAGTCCCCAAAACTAGTGTTTTCACTTAAACTATTTTCTGAGACCACCCCACCCAAATAGGCTTCACCCCCACACGGGGGTGGAGCCTATATGGCCACTTAACAACCTTATAAACTCCAAGGCCTCCGCCCGCAGTATATCAAAAAAAAGACTCAACTCTTAACTCTAGTCCCCAAAACTAGTGTTTTCACTTAAACTATTTTCTGAGACCACCCCACCCAAATAGGCTTCACCCCCACACGGGGGTGGAGCCTATATGGCCATTTAACAACCTTATAAACTCCAGGACCTCCATTAGTGTCTAGGGTTATGGGGGGTCCCCCTTTACATACTATGTATAATCAACATACATTTATTTGCCCCATGAATATTGTCCCAGTACATATTATTATTAATTTTACATAATACATACTATGTATAATCAACATACATCTATCTGCCCCATGAATATTGTCCCAGTACATCCTATCATTGATTTTACATAGTACATATCATCAAATAAGCGTGGATTAATAAATCCATGTATTTAAGACATATTGATTCTTTACCGGACATATCCCGAGAGATCATCAATCCTTGTATTCGCACACCAGGTGCCCAGTCTCGTAGTCCATGAAATGTAGACTAACACACAGTGCCCTTTCCAAGGCCTCTGGTTCTGTGAGGTCAAGTCCATTAATCGCTGACGTATCACTCGTGCCTTTTAAGAGGCCTTTGGTTGCTAGGATTAGTTACACGTCTCCTCATACTCATAGCATCCCTGTGCTGTCATGCGGCTGGTATTTTTATTTTTAGGGTGGTATATCACAACCTCATTTCCAGTGGCTGTCAACTAACAACTCTGCTGAACCTACGGTGCAAGATGGCCCACGATCCCACAAGCCCACCCAGGGGTAAATTATTCATGCTCGAAGGACATATAATTATTTACTAGACTAAAAACCAATGAATAAACACGACACCTATACCTATACCTATACCTATACCTACACCTACACCTACACCTACACCCATACCCACACCCATACCCATACCCATACCCACACCCATACCCATACCCATACCCATACCCATACCCACCCACACACACACACACACACACACACACACACACGCCCCCCATACACCCACATACACCCACACACACCCACGCCCCGAACACGCCCATACTCACACGGCTACCTCCGGCAAACCCCCCTTACCCCCCACTAAGAATTTTTCCCTGCAATTAAAGTGCTTCTCGCCAAACCCCTAAAACGAGATTTAATTGCAAAAATTTTTTCTTAGTTGCGATCCAAGACTTGCCATAATACCACAAGAACAAAAATCGCAGCTCCCCACACACAAAATAAAACCCCAAAATGTATATATATATATATATATATATATATATATATTACACACACTAAACCACACAACGGCAACTCCGTTACTGTAGCTTAAATAATACTAAAGCACGGCCCTGAAGTTGCCGTTATGGATCCTAGTAATTTCCCGGAAACACACCGTTTTGGTCCTAAACTTATTATTATTTTTAACTCGAATTACACATGCAAGCCTCCACACCCCTGTGCAAACCCCCACACAGTGCCTACCCACTAGGCCAGGAGCAGGTATCAGGCACACCACACTATTTAGCCCCAGACACCTAGCACCGCCACACCCACACGGGGCCCAGCAGTGATAAACATTAATGTATAAGCCATAAAGCTTGACTTAGCCACAGTTAAACCAGACGGGGCGGTAAATTTCGTGCCAGCCACCGCGGTTATACGAAAGCCCCAAAATAATAATACTCGGCGTAAAAAGTGACTAGACCCCTAAAACTTAATAAAAGAAGGCTGAGCTGCACCTACGTTGTAAAATACTAACCAATGCAAAAACAACTCCACCCCTCCCACAATTAATTAAGCCCCATCGACTCACGAAAGCCAAGGCCCAAACTAGGATTAGATACCCTATTATGCTTGGCCATAAACCAAACTTGCACCTTACACTAGCAACTCGCCAGAGAATTACAAGTGAAAAACTTAAAACTCTAAGGACTTGACGGTGCCCCAAACCAACCTAGAGGAGCTTGTCCTATAATCGATACTCCACGCCAAACCTTACCCCCTTTTGCCTTTACCCAGCCTATATACCGCCGTCGCAAACCTACCTTATGAAAGAACTGCCGTAAGTAAGATAGATAACATTTAACACGTCAGGTCAAGGTGTAGCATATAAGGGGGCAGAGATGAGCTACATTTTCTACACTAGAAAACACCACAAGTGACATGAAACCTTCACCAGAAGGTGGATTTAGCAGTAAAACAAGCAAGATAAGCCTGTTTGAAGCCTGCCATGGGACACGTACACACCGCCCGTCACCCTCCTCAAGAACTAATAAACCACACTTTATAAAAAACAAAACACCAACAGATGAGGCAAGTCGTAACAAGGTAAGTGTACTGGAAAGTGCACTTGGCCACTAAATCAAGAGGTAGCTTACACTTATATAAAGCATTCAACTTACAATTGAAAAACGTTTAAACAAAAACCCGCTTGAGCCCAAACTCCACAGCTCAACAAACAGTTCAAAACCTCAAGCCCCACTATAAACCAAACCATTTAACCCAGTACCAGTATATTTTTAGGCGATAGAAAACACCCACTTGACGCAATAGCATATAGTACCGCAAGGGAACAATGAAAGAACTATGAAAAACCCCAAGCACCAACAAAGCAAAGATCTGACCTTGTACCTTTTGCATCATGGTTTAATAAGCAAATACAGATAAAGCGCACTAAAACCTGCTCACCCGAACCCAGACGAGCTACCTAACAGCAACTTTTTGAGTACACCCGTCCCTGTGGCAAAAGGCTGGAGAGACTGCTAGGTAGAGGTGACACGCCTATCGAGCCTGGTGATAGCTGGTTGCTCAATAAAAGAATTCTAGTTCAACTATAGGACGCCTGAACCTAAATACAAGCATATTTACCACTGTCACTCCTATACTATATACAATAAGGGTACAGCCTTATTGTAATTGAAAACAACCAATCCTAGAGGAAAACACCAAATAAAACACACCAGTTGGCCTTAAAGCAGCCACCAAAAACTAAACGCGTCACAGCACACAATCTTAAAGATACTAAACAAACCAAGAACCCCTAGACCACTTAACTGAGCTACTCTACCACAATAGAGACACCACTGTTAAAATTAGTAATAAGAGCCCCGCTCTCTACATGCACCCCCATAAACTGGAAATAGATAAACTACCAGTAAATAACAGACCACAAATGGAAAAATTTAACACACTTTTTAACCATATAATATAACCCCCTGTTAACCCAACACAGGAGTGCAGCACAGACAGATTAAACGCCACAAAAGGAACTCAGCCACTTAGGGCCCCAACTGTTTACCAAAAACATAGCCTTTAGCCACACAAGTATTAAAGGTGCTGCCTGCCCAGTGATCTTTTAAACGGCCGCGGTATTCTAACCGTGCAAAGGTAGCGTAATCACTTGTCACTTAAATAATGACTAGTATGAACGGCTAAATGAGGGCCCAACTGTCTCCTAAAGCAGATCAATGAACTTGATCCCCTAGTTAAAAAGCTAGGATGTAAACATAAGACGAAAAGACCCTGTGGAGCTTAAAACAAAAACTAATAACCACGGGGCCTCTACCCCCCCCCCTTAGCCTTGTTTTTAGTTGGGGCGACTTCGGAAATAAACAAAACTTCCAAGACCACAGACCAAAAATCTATCAAAGACCCACAAGCCAATGAGACCACCATAAAATTGACCCTGTAACACAGATCAACGAACCAAGTTACCCCAGGGATAACAGCGCCATCCTCTTTTAGAGCCCCTATCGCCAAGAGGGTTTACGACCTCGATGTTGGATCAGGACATCCTGGTGGTGCAGCCACTACCAAGGGTTCGTTTGTTCAACGATTAACTAGTCCTACGTGATCTGAGTTCAGACCGGAGAAATCCAGGTCGGTTTCTATCTATGTTTTTCTCCCTTCAGTACGAAAGGACCCAGGGAGAAGCACCAATAGGACCCCCACGTGCTAATACCAAGCTCTTACCCACACTAAAGAGCCCATTTATCAAAACCAGCGGCCTAAGACCAGGGCCACGCTTTAGGGTGGCAGAGCCAGGTAATTATGCAAAAGGCCTAAGCCCTTACAACAGAAGCTCAAATCTTCTCCCTAATAATTAAAACCACAATAACCCTAGTAGTTAACCCACTAACACTCATCATCCCAATCCTACTAGCAGTTGCCTTCCTAACCCTATTAGAACGAAAAACCCTAGGCTACATACAACTACGCAAGGGCCCAAACATTGTAGGGCCCTACGGCCTACTACAACCAATTGCAGACGGACTAAAACTTTTCACCAAAGAACCCATCCGACCAACGGCATCAACACCAACACTATTTTTAGCCATACCAATACTAGCACTACTACTGTCACTAACAATTTGAGCCCCCATTCCAATACCAAACCCCATCATGGACGCTAATTTAGGCCTATTAATACTACTGGCTATCTCAAGCCTTGCTGTATACTCAATTCTATGATCTGGGTGAGCAACAAACTCAAAATACGCCCTCGTTGGCGCCCTACGGGCAGTCGCACAAACTATCTCTTATGAGGTAACAATAGGAATCATTGTACTATCAACCATAATATTCACGGGGGGATTTTCAATACAAACCCTGCTAACAACACAAAAAAACACGTGATTAGCAACATGTGTATGACCACTAATAATAATATGATACATCTCAACAATTGCAGAAACAAACCGGGCCCCATTCGACCTAACCGAAGGCGAGTCAGAGCTTGTCTCAGGATTTAATGTTGAATACGCAGCCGGCCCATTCGCACTATTCTTCCTAGCAGAATACGCAAACATCTTAATAATAAACACCCTCTCATGTATCCTATTCCTAGGCCCAAACTGCCCCAACACCCCAGAACTATTTTCAATAAATATTATGATTAAAACCTGCATGTTAACACTGGGCTTCCTGTGAATCCGCGCATCATATCCACGATTTCGATATGACCAACTAATGCACCTACTTTGAAAAAACTTCCTACCACTAACCCTAGCCCTTTGCGTCTGATACATTGCCACACCCATTTCAATATCAGGCACCCCCCCACTAACATAACCCAAACTTTGGCAGTGTGCCCGAAACATTAAGGACTACTTTGATAGAGTATGATATGGAGACTCGCCCCTCCCACTTCCTTAGAAAGACAGGCTACGAACCTGCACTACGAAGCCCAAAACTTCGTGTACTTCCAATTATACTACCTACTAGTAAAGTCAGCTAATAAAGCTTTCGGGCCCATACCCCGACAATGTTGGTACACAACCCTTCCTATACTAATAAGCCCAATAACACAAACAATCCTAATCTCAAGCCTAGCGACAGGCACCATCATCACCACATCAAGCCACCACTGACTACTTGCATGACTTGGACTAGAAATCAATACACTAGCCATACTACCACACATTACTAAACAACACCACCCACGAGCAACAGAAGCCGCCACAAAATATTTCCTAACACAAGCTGCAGCCGCTGCCCTAATCCTCCTGGCCAGCCTGATCAACACCTGACAGACCGGACAATGAACAATTATACAGCCAACGCACAACTCAACTGCACTAATTTTAACAGTAGCCATCGCAATAAAACTAGGCTTGGCACCAACACACTTCTGATACCCAGAGGTCCTGCAGGGGTCTACAATAATAACCGCCCTAATCATATCAACATGACAAAAACTTGCCCCCCTAGCCCTACTTTATATAATACACAACCACCTATCACTAAACCTGGTCCTAGTGCTGGGACTCCTATCCACAATAATTGGGGGGTGGTCAGGCCTAAATCAGACACAACTCCGAAAAATCATGGCCTTCTCCTCAATCGCCCATATGGGATGATTAACAATTGCCCTAACTATGGGCCACAGCCTTACAACACTAACCATAATTATCTATTTAGCCGCAACCACAGCAATATTTACCTCTATATTAACAGCATCAACAAAAAACATCACAGACCTTACTACCACCTGGTCTAACTCCTCTACACTTTTAACCATAATAATACTAACACTAATATCACTAGGGGGCCTTCCCCCCCTAACAGGGTTCATGCCAAAACTGCTAATTATCAAAGAACTAACACTACACCAGCTAACCCCACTAGCCACAACATTAGCCCTAATAAGCCTACCAAGCCTATTCTTTTATACCCGCCTAGCCTATTTCACTACACTAACAAACCCGCCCACCACAACCACAACAAAAAACACATGACGATTCAAAAACAACCACACACACCTAATAACCACGGCAACTACTACAACAGCCCTCCTTCTACCAATCACACCACTACTATACAACATATAAACCCCGCCCCACCCCCAGGGACTTAGGTTAACTATTTAAACCAGGGGCCTTCAAAGCCCCAAACAAGAAACACATCTTATTCCCTGAAGGCCTGTAAAACACTAATATACATCTCCTGAATGCAACTCAGACACTTTAATTAAGCTAAGACCTCCCTAGACCGACGGGCTTTGATCCCATAAAACTTTAGTTAACAACTAAACACCCTATCCAGCGGGCTTCAATCTACCTTCTCCCGTTATAGAAAAACGGGAGAAGCCCCGGCACCTTTTTGGGTGCGTCTCCAAACTTGCATTTTGTTGCGTTCTACGCTACGGAGCTTGGTACGAAAAGGACTCAAACCTCTGTCTGTGAGACTACAGCTCACCGCCTTGCCCTCGGCCATCCTACCTGTGACCATCAATCGTTGATTTTTTTCGACAAACCACAAAGACATCGGCACCCTGTATCTACTTTTTGGCGCCTGGGCCGGAATAGCCGGCACTGGCCTAAGCTTGCTAATTCGAGCTGAGCTTAGCCAGCCTGGAACCCTTCTTGGGGACGACCAAATCTATAATGTGGTTGTAACCGCCCATGCTTTTGTAATAATCTTCTTCATGGTAATACCCGTAATGATCGGGGGCTTCGGAAACTGGCTGGTTCCACTAATAATTGGGGCCCCAGACATGGCTTTTCCACGAATAAACAACATAAGCTTTTGACTCCTGCCCCCCTCACTACTCCTTTTACTGGCCTCTTCCGGAGTTGAAGCCGGGGCAGGAACTGGCTGAACCGTCTACCCACCACTAGCTGCCAACCTGGCCCATGCAGGAGCATCCGTAGACCTGACAATTTTTTCCCTGCACCTAGCAGGGGTTTCTTCCATCCTGGGGGCTATTAACTTTATTACCACCTGCATTAATATAAAAGCCCCAGCAATAACTCAATACAACACCCCCCTCTTCGTATGATCTGTACTTATCACCGCAGTACTTCTTCTACTGTCTCTGCCAGTACTAGCTGCCGGCATCACAATACTATTAACAGACCGAAACCTAAACACCACCTTCTTTGACCCGGCAGGCGGAGGAGACCCCGTGCTATACCAACACCTGTTCTGATTTTTTGGGCACCCAGAAGTTTACATCTTAATTTTACCCGGATTTGGTATGATCTCCCACATCGTAGCATACTACGCTGGTAAAAAAGAGCCCTTTGGCTACATGGGCATGGTGTGGGCCATGGTCTCTATCGGATTCCTTGGTTTTATCGTCTGAGCCCACCATATATTCACAGTTGGCATGGATGTAGACACCCGCGCATACTTTACCTCTGCCACAATAATTATTGCAATCCCAACTGGGGTAAAAGTATTCAGCTGGTTAGCAACCCTTCATGGCGGACTAATCAAATGAGACGCAGCCTTGCTGTGGGCTCTTGGCTTTATCTTCCTGTTTACCGTGGGCGGACTAACCGGGATCGTCTTAGCAAACTCATCCCTGGATATTGTATTACATGACACATACTACGTAGTCGCACACTTCCACTACGTCTTATCTATAGGAGCAGTATTTGCAATTATAGGCGGATTCGTACACTGATTTCCACTATTTACTGGCTTCTCATTACATAGCACTTTAACAAAAGCCCAATTCGGGGTTATATTTATTGGCGTAAACATAACATTCTTCCCCCAACACTTTTTAGGTCTTGCTGGAATGCCACGACGGTACTCAGACTACCCAGACGCCTACACACTATGGAACACTGTCTCATCAATTGGATCACTAACATCACTTGTTGCCGTCATCATAATAATATATATTATCTGAGAGGCATTTTCTGCCAAACGGACCCCAAATAACACAGAACTAACACACGTCAACCTAGAGTGACTCCACGGCTGCCCGCCCCCATACCACACGTATGAAGAACCAGCCTTTGTCCAATCTTAACCTGCCAAGAGACGAGGGACTCGAACCCCCACCTTTTAGTTTCAAGCTAAACGTACGCCCACTGCGTACCCCTCTCTTATCAAACACGAGCCTCTAGTAAATTATTACATAGCACTGTCAGGGCTAAATTACAGTCTAACCCCTGTGAGACTCAATGGCACAACCTGCCCAACTAGGATTCCAAGACGCAGCATCCCCCATCATAGAAGAGCTCCTCCACTTCCACGACCACGCACTTATAATCGTATTCCTTATCAGCGCCTTCGTCCTATATATTATCTCTCTTATAATAACAACCACACTAACGCACACTAACACA
>NW_026612496.1:0-17454 GCF_029931775.1 Euleptes europaea | reverse complement strand
GATTTTTCACTTTCCACTTCCTACTGCCATTCATCATCTCAGCCACTGCAATCCTACACATACTATTCCTACACGAAACGGGATCAAACAACCCAACAGGGGTAAACTCAAACTCAGATAAAATTCCGTTCCACCCATACTTTTCAACTAAAGACCTGCTAGGGGCAGCCCTTATAATAATAACACTACTGTACCTATCCCTTTTCTCCCCACAACTGCTTGGGGACCCAGAAAACTTTACCCCAGCAAACCCCCTAATAACCCCACCACACATCAAACCAGAATGGTACTTCCTATTCGCCTACGCCATCCTACGTTCCATCCCAAACAAACTTGGAGGAGTACTTGCCCTAATAATATCCATTATAATCCTACTGCTAATCCCACTTACACACAACTCAAAACAACGAACAAGCACATTCCGACCACTATCACAACTAACATTTTGAACCATAATCGCCACTATCGCTATCCTAACCTGAATCGGAGGACAACCAGTCGAAGACCCATTTATCATAATCGGACAACTAGCTTCCGTCCTATACTTCACAACAATCCTACTATTAAGCCCCACAATCAATAAACTAGAGAATAAACTAATAAACTGATAACCCCACCAGCCCTTGTAGCTTAAACCACACTTAAAGCACTGACCTTGTAAGTCAAAGATTGGAACGCATTACAACCCTGGGGCACTACTCACACCCCCACATACAAAAAAGACTCAACTCTTAACTCTAGTCCCCAAAACTAGTGTTTTCACTTAAACTATTTTCTGAGACCACCCCACCCAAATAGGCTTCACCCCCACACGGGGGTGGAGCCTATATGGCCACTTAACAACCTTATAAACTCCAAGGCCTCCGCCCGCAGTATATCAAAAAAAAGACTCAACTCTTAACTCTAGTCCCCAAAACTAGTGTTTTCACTTAAACTATTTTCTAAGACCACCCCACCCAAATAGGCTTCACCCCCACACGGGGGTGGAGCCTATATGGCCACTTAACAACCTTATAAACTCCAAGGCCTCCGCCCGCAGTATATCAAAAAAAAGACTCAACTCTTAACTCTAGTCCCCAAAACTAGTGTTTTCACTTAAACTATTTTCTAAGACCACCCCACCCAAATAGGCTTCACCCCCACACGGGGGTGGAGCCTATATGGCCACTTAACAACCTTATAAACTCCAAGGCCTCCGCCCGCAGTATATCAAAAAAAGACTCAACTCTTAACTCTAGTCCCCAAAACTAGTGTTTTCACTTAAACTATTTTCTGAGACCACCCCACCCAAATAGGCTTCACCCCCACACGGGGGTGGAGCCTATATGGCCACTTAACAACCTTATAAACTCCAAGGCCTCCGCCCGCAGTATATCAAAAAAAAGACTCAACTCTTAACTCTAGTCCCCAAAACTAGTGTTTTCACTTAAACTATTTTCTGAGACCACCCCACCCAAATAGGCTTCACCCCCACACGGGGGTGGAGCCTATATGGCCATTTAACAACCTTATAAACTCCAGGACCTCCATTAGTGTCTAGGGTTATGGGGGGTCCCCCTTTACATACTATGTATAATCAACATACATTTATTTGCCCCATGAATATTGTCCCAGTACATATTATTATTAATTTTACATAATACATACTATGTATAATCAACATACATCTATCTGCCCCATGAATATTGTCCCAGTACATCCTATCATTGATTTTACATAGTACATATCATCAAATAAGCGTGGATTAATAAATCCATGTATTTAAGACATATTGATTCTTTACCGGACATATCCCGAGAGATCATCAATCCTTGTATTCGCACACCAGGTGCCCAGTCTCGTAGTCCATGAAATGTAGACTAACACACAGTGCCCTTTCCAAGGCCTCTGGTTCTGTGAGGTCAAGTCCATTAATCGCTGACGTATCACTCGTGCCTTTTAAGAGGCCTTTGGTTGCTAGGATTAGTTACACGTCTCCTCATACTCATAGCATCCCTGTGCTGTCATGCGGCTGGTATTTTTATTTTTAGGGTGGTATATCACAACCTCATTTCCAGTGGCTGTCAACTAACAACTCTGCTGAACCTACGGTGCAAGATGGCCCACGATCCCACAAGCCCACCCAGGGGTAAATTATTCATGCTCGAAGGACATATAATTATTTACTAGACTAAAAACCAATGAATAAACACGACACCTATACCTATACCTATACCTATACCTACACCTACACCTACACCTACACCCATACCCACACCCATACCCATACCCATACCCACACCCATACCCATACCCATACCCATACCCACACACACACACACACACACACACACACACACACACGCCCCCCATACACCCACATACACCCACACACACCCACGCCCCGAACACGCCCATACTCACACGGCTACCTCCGGCAAACCCCCCTTACCCCCCACTAAGAATTTTTCCCTGCAATTAAAGTGCTTCTCGCCAAACCCCTAAAACGAGATTTAATTGCAAAAATTTTTTCTTAGTTGCGATCCAAGACTTGCCATAATACCACAAGAACAAAAATCGCAGCTCCCCACACACAAAATAAAACCCCAAAATGTATATATATATATATATATATATATATATATATTACACACACTAAACCACACAACGGCAACTCCGTTACTGTAGCTTAAATAATACTAAAGCACGGCCCTGAAGTTGCCGTTATGGATCCTAGTAATTTCCCGGAAACACACCGTTTTGGTCCTAAACTTATTATTATTTTTAACTCGAATTACACATGCAAGCCTCCACACCCCTGTGCAAACCCCCACACAGTGCCTACCCACTAGGCCAGGAGCAGGTATCAGGCACACCACACTATTTAGCCCCAGACACCTAGCACCGCCACACCCACACGGGGCCCAGCAGTGATAAACATTAATGTATAAGCCATAAAGCTTGACTTAGCCACAGTTAAACCAGACGGGGCGGTAAATTTCGTGCCAGCCACCGCGGTTATACGAAAGCCCCAAAATAATAATACTCGGCGTAAAAAGTGACTAGACCCCTAAAACTTAATAAAAGAAGGCTGAGCTGCACCTACGTTGTAAAATACTAACCAATGCAAAAACAACTCCACCCCTCCCACAATTAATTAAGCCCCATCGACTCACGAAAGCCAAGGCCCAAACTAGGATTAGATACCCTATTATGCTTGGCCATAAACCAAACTTGCACCTTACACTAGCAACTCGCCAGAGAATTACAAGTGAAAAACTTAAAACTCTAAGGACTTGACGGTGCCCCAAACCAACCTAGAGGAGCTTGTCCTATAATCGATACTCCACGCCAAACCTTACCCCCTTTTGCCTTTACCCAGCCTATATACCGCCGTCGCAAACCTACCTTATGAAAGAACTGCCGTAAGTAAGATAGATAACATTTAACACGTCAGGTCAAGGTGTAGCATATAAGGGGGCAGAGATGAGCTACATTTTCTACACTAGAAAACACCACAAGTGACATGAAACCTTCACCAGAAGGTGGATTTAGCAGTAAAACAAGCAAGATAAGCCTGTTTGAAGCCTGCCATGGGACACGTACACACCGCCCGTCACCCTCCTCAAGAACTAATAAACCACACTTTATAAAAAACAAAACACCAACAGATGAGGCAAGTCGTAACAAGGTAAGTGTACTGGAAAGTGCACTTGGCCACTAAATCAAGAGGTAGCTTACACTTATATAAAGCATTCAACTTACAATTGAAAAACGTTTAAACAAAAACCCGCTTGAGCCCAAACTCCACAGCTCAACAAACAGTTCAAAACCTCAAGCCCCACTATAAACCAAACCATTTAACCCAGTACCAGTATATTTTTAGGCGATAGAAAACACCCACTTGACGCAATAGCATATAGTACCGCAAGGGAACAATGAAAGAACTATGAAAAACCCCAAGCACCAACAAAGCAAAGATCTGACCTTGTACCTTTTGCATCATGGTTTAATAAGCAAATACAGATAAAGCGCACTAAAACCTGCTCACCCGAACCCAGACGAGCTACCTAACAGCAACTTTTTGAGTACACCCGTCCCTGTGGCAAAAGGCTGGAGAGACTGCTAGGTAGAGGTGACACGCCTATCGAGCCTGGTGATAGCTGGTTGCTCAATAAAAGAATTCTAGTTCAACTATAGGACGCCTGAACCTAAATACAAGCATATTTACCACTGTCACTCCTATACTATATACAATAAGGGTACAGCCTTATTGTAATTGAAAACAACCAATCCTAGAGGAAAACACCAAATAAAACACACCAGTTGGCCTTAAAGCAGCCACCAAAAACTAAACGCGTCACAGCACACAATCTTAAAGATACTAAACAAACCAAGAACCCCTAGACCACTTAACTGAGCTACTCTACCACAATAGAGACACCACTGTTAAAATTAGTAATAAGAGCCCCGCTCTCTACATGCACCCCCATAAACTGGAAATAGATAAACTACCAGTAAATAACAGACCACAAATGGAAAAATTTAACACACTTTTTAACCATATAATATAACCCCCTGTTAACCCAACACAGGAGTGCAGCACAGACAGATTAAACGCCACAAAAGGAACTCAGCCACTTAGGGCCCCAACTGTTTACCAAAAACATAGCCTTTAGCCACACAAGTATTAAAGGTGCTGCCTGCCCAGTGATCTTTTAAACGGCCGCGGTATTCTAACCGTGCAAAGGTAGCGTAATCACTTGTCACTTAAATAATGACTAGTATGAACGGCTAAATGAGGGCCCAACTGTCTCCTAAAGCAGATCAATGAACTTGATCCCCTAGTTAAAAAGCTAGGATGTAAACATAAGACGAAAAGACCCTGTGGAGCTTAAAACAAAAACTAATAACCACGGGGCCTCTACCCCCCCCCCTTAGCCTTGTTTTTAGTTGGGGCGACTTCGGAAATAAACAAAACTTCCAAGACCACAGACCAAAAATCTATCAAAGACCCACAAGCCAATGAGACCACCATAAAATTGACCCTGTAACACAGATCAACGAACCAAGTTACCCCAGGGATAACAGCGCCATCCTCTTTTAGAGCCCCTATCGCCAAGAGGGTTTACGACCTCGATGTTGGATCAGGACATCCTGGTGGTGCAGCCACTACCAAGGGTTCGTTTGTTCAACGATTAACTAGTCCTACGTGATCTGAGTTCAGACCGGAGAAATCCAGGTCGGTTTCTATCTATGTTTTTCTCCCTTCAGTACGAAAGGACCCAGGGAGAAGCACCAATAGGACCCCCACGTGCTAATACCAAGCTCTTACCCACACTAAAGAGCCCATTTATCAAAACCAGCGGCCTAAGACCAGGGCCACGCTTTAGGGTGGCAGAGCCAGGTAATTATGCAAAAGGCCTAAGCCCTTACAACAGAAGCTCAAATCTTCTCCCTAATAATTAAAACCACAATAACCCTAGTAGTTAACCCACTAACACTCATCATCCCAATCCTACTAGCAGTTGCCTTCCTAACCCTATTAGAACGAAAAACCCTAGGCTACATACAACTACGCAAGGGCCCAAACATTGTAGGGCCCTACGGCCTACTACAACCAATTGCAGACGGACTAAAACTTTTCACCAAAGAACCCATCCGACCAACGGCATCAACACCAACACTATTTTTAGCCATACCAATACTAGCACTACTACTGTCACTAACAATTTGAGCCCCCATTCCAATACCAAACCCCATCATGGACGCTAATTTAGGCCTATTAATACTACTGGCTATCTCAAGCCTTGCTGTATACTCAATTCTATGATCTGGGTGAGCAACAAACTCAAAATACGCCCTCGTTGGCGCCCTACGGGCAGTCGCACAAACTATCTCTTATGAGGTAACAATAGGAATCATTGTACTATCAACCATAATATTCACGGGGGGATTTTCAATACAAACCCTGCTAACAACACAAAAAAACACGTGATTAGCAACATGTGTATGACCACTAATAATAATATGATACATCTCAACAATTGCAGAAACAAACCGGGCCCCATTCGACCTAACCGAAGGCGAGTCAGAGCTTGTCTCAGGATTTAATGTTGAATACGCAGCCGGCCCATTCGCACTATTCTTCCTAGCAGAATACGCAAACATCTTAATAATAAACACCCTCTCATGTATCCTATTCCTAGGCCCAAACTGCCCCAACACCCCAGAACTATTTTCAATAAATATTATGATTAAAACCTGCATGTTAACACTGGGCTTCCTGTGAATCCGCGCATCATATCCACGATTTCGATATGACCAACTAATGCACCTACTTTGAAAAAACTTCCTACCACTAACCCTAGCCCTTTGCGTCTGATACATTGCCACACCCATTTCAATATCAGGCACCCCCCCACTAACATAACCCAAACTTTGGCAGTGTGCCCGAAACATTAAGGACTACTTTGATAGAGTATGATATGGAGACTCGCCCCTCCCACTTCCTTAGAAAGACAGGCTACGAACCTGCACTACGAAGCCCAAAACTTCGTGTACTTCCAATTATACTACCTACTAGTAAAGTCAGCTAATAAAGCTTTCGGGCCCATACCCCGACAATGTTGGTACACAACCCTTCCTATACTAATAAGCCCAATAACACAAACAATCCTAATCTCAAGCCTAGCGACAGGCACCATCATCACCACATCAAGCCACCACTGACTACTTGCATGACTTGGACTAGAAATCAATACACTAGCCATACTACCACACATTACTAAACAACACCACCCACGAGCAACAGAAGCCGCCACAAAATATTTCCTAACACAAGCTGCAGCCGCTGCCCTAATCCTCCTGGCCAGCCTGATCAACACCTGACAGACCGGACAATGAACAATTATACAGCCAACGCACAACTCAACTGCACTAATTTTAACAGTAGCCATCGCAATAAAACTAGGCTTGGCACCAACACACTTCTGATACCCAGAGGTCCTGCAGGGGTCTACAATAATAACCGCCCTAATCATATCAACATGACAAAAACTTGCCCCCCTAGCCCTACTTTATATAATACACAACCACCTATCACTAAACCTGGTCCTAGTGCTGGGACTCCTATCCACAATAATTGGGGGGTGGTCAGGCCTAAATCAGACACAACTCCGAAAAATCATGGCCTTCTCCTCAATCGCCCATATGGGATGATTAACAATTGCCCTAACTATGGGCCACAGCCTTACAACACTAACCATAATTATCTATTTAGCCGCAACCACAGCAATATTTACCTCTATATTAACAGCATCAACAAAAAACATCACAGACCTTACTACCACCTGGTCTAACTCCTCTACACTTTTAACCATAATAATACTAACACTAATATCACTAGGGGGCCTTCCCCCCCTAACAGGGTTCATGCCAAAACTGCTAATTATCAAAGAACTAACACTACACCAGCTAACCCCACTAGCCACAACATTAGCCCTAATAAGCCTACCAAGCCTATTCTTTTATACCCGCCTAGCCTATTTCACTACACTAACAAACCCGCCCACCACAACCACAACAAAAAACACATGACGATTCAAAAACAACCACACACACCTAATAACCACGGCAACTACTACAACAGCCCTCCTTCTACCAATCACACCACTACTATACAACATATAAACCCCGCCCCACCCCCAGGGACTTAGGTTAACTATTTAAACCAGGGGCCTTCAAAGCCCCAAACAAGAAACACATCTTATTCCCTGAAGGCCTGTAAAACACTAATATACATCTCCTGAATGCAACTCAGACACTTTAATTAAGCTAAGACCTCCCTAGACCGACGGGCTTTGATCCCATAAAACTTTAGTTAACAACTAAACACCCTATCCAGCGGGCTTCAATCTACCTTCTCCCGTTATAGAAAAACGGGAGAAGCCCCGGCACCTTTTTGGGTGCGTCTCCAAACTTGCATTTTGTTGCGTTCTACGCTACGGAGCTTGGTACGAAAAGGACTCAAACCTCTGTCTGTGAGACTACAGCTCACCGCCTTGCCCTCGGCCATCCTACCTGTGACCATCAATCGTTGATTTTTTTCGACAAACCACAAAGACATCGGCACCCTGTATCTACTTTTTGGCGCCTGGGCCGGAATAGCCGGCACTGGCCTAAGCTTGCTAATTCGAGCTGAGCTTAGCCAGCCTGGAACCCTTCTTGGGGACGACCAAATCTATAATGTGGTTGTAACCGCCCATGCTTTTGTAATAATCTTCTTCATGGTAATACCCGTAATGATCGGGGGCTTCGGAAACTGGCTGGTTCCACTAATAATTGGGGCCCCAGACATGGCTTTTCCACGAATAAACAACATAAGCTTTTGACTCCTGCCCCCCTCACTACTCCTTTTACTGGCCTCTTCCGGAGTTGAAGCCGGGGCAGGAACTGGCTGAACCGTCTACCCACCACTAGCTGCCAACCTGGCCCATGCAGGAGCATCCGTAGACCTGACAATTTTTTCCCTGCACCTAGCAGGGGTTTCTTCCATCCTGGGGGCTATTAACTTTATTACCACCTGCATTAATATAAAAGCCCCAGCAATAACTCAATACAACACCCCCCTCTTCGTATGATCTGTACTTATCACCGCAGTACTTCTTCTACTGTCTCTGCCAGTACTAGCTGCCGGCATCACAATACTATTAACAGACCGAAACCTAAACACCACCTTCTTTGACCCGGCAGGCGGAGGAGACCCCGTGCTATACCAACACCTGTTCTGATTTTTTGGGCACCCAGAAGTTTACATCTTAATTTTACCCGGATTTGGTATGATCTCCCACATCGTAGCATACTACGCTGGTAAAAAAGAGCCCTTTGGCTACATGGGCATGGTGTGGGCCATGGTCTCTATCGGATTCCTTGGTTTTATCGTCTGAGCCCACCATATATTCACAGTTGGCATGGATGTAGACACCCGCGCATACTTTACCTCTGCCACAATAATTATTGCAATCCCAACTGGGGTAAAAGTATTCAGCTGGTTAGCAACCCTTCATGGCGGACTAATCAAATGAGACGCAGCCTTGCTGTGGGCTCTTGGCTTTATCTTCCTGTTTACCGTGGGCGGACTAACCGGGATCGTCTTAGCAAACTCATCCCTGGATATTGTATTACATGACACATACTACGTAGTCGCACACTTCCACTACGTCTTATCTATAGGAGCAGTATTTGCAATTATAGGCGGATTCGTACACTGATTTCCACTATTTACTGGCTTCTCATTACATAGCACTTTAACAAAAGCCCAATTCGGGGTTATATTTATTGGCGTAAACATAACATTCTTCCCCCAACACTTTTTAGGTCTTGCTGGAATGCCACGACGGTACTCAGACTACCCAGACGCCTACACACTATGGAACACTGTCTCATCAATTGGATCACTAACATCACTTGTTGCCGTCATCATAATAATATATATTATCTGAGAGGCATTTTCTGCCAAACGGACCCCAAATAACACAGAACTAACACACGTCAACCTAGAGTGACTCCACGGCTGCCCGCCCCCATACCACACGTATGAAGAACCAGCCTTTGTCCAATCTTAACCTGCCAAGAGACGAGGGACTCGAACCCCCACCTTTTAGTTTCAAGCTAAACGTACGCCCACTGCGTACCCCTCTCTTATCAAACACGAGCCTCTAGTAAATTATTACATAGCACTGTCAGGGCTAAATTACAGTCTAACCCCTGTGAGACTCAATGGCACAACCTGCCCAACTAGGATTCCAAGACGCAGCATCCCCCATCATAGAAGAGCTCCTCCACTTCCACGACCACGCACTTATAATCGTATTCCTTATCAGCGCCTTCGTCCTATATATTATCTCTCTTATAATAACAACCACACTAACGCACACTAACACAATAGATGCCCAAGCAGTTGAAATAATCTGAACAGTCCTGCCGTCTATCATTCTAATCATAATTGCACTGCCGTCCTTACGAATCCTGTACCTAATAGATGAGATTAACAACCCACACCTAACAATTAAGGCCCTTGGACACCAATGATATTGAAGCTACGAATACACAGACTATGAAAACCTAACATTTGACTCCTATATGACCCCAACAACAGACCTGTGATCAGGGGCCATTCGACTACTAGAGACAGACCACCGAATAGTTGTACCCGTAGAGTCCCCGATCCGCATGTTAATTTCAGCCGAAGACGTCCTTCACTCTTGAGCCGTCCCCTCACTAGGCATTAAAACCGATGCAATCCCTGGGCGACTAAACCAGACAACATTTACTACAGCTTCCCCAGGCCTATTTTACGGCCAGTGCTCAGAAATCTGCGGGTCAAACCACAGCTTTATGCCCATTGTAGTAGAAGCCACCACCCTAGACAACTTCGAATTATGGTCTAACATGATACTTCAATCTTTAAGAAGCTTTACATAATAGCATTGGCCTTTTAAGCCAAAGATTGGAACAATAACCACTTAAAGACGTGCCCCAACTAAACCCCGCTCCGTGACTTATAATTATGTTAACCGTATGGTTTATCACCCTCCTTATAATAAAACCAAAGCTGTTAAAACACCAGATAGCCAACCAACCAACTACAAAACCCCTAAGCACCCAGCCCCCATGCTGATCCTGATTATGATGTTAAACCTATTCGACCAATTCGCAACCCCACAGATAATAGGAGTCCCATTAATCCTGCTTGCCCTACTGGCCCCAACAACACTATTTCACTCACAAACACATCTAATACCAAGCCGCACATGGGCACTAAAACTATGACTAATAAAAACCGCCACAAAACAACTAATATCCCCAATCAGTAAGACAGGACACCCCTGAGCACTGCTTCTATTAACAATTTTGTTATACCTATTAACAATCAACCTGCTAGGGCTATTACCATACACATTTACCCCCACCACACAACTATCCATAAACATAAGCCTGGCCCTACCAATATGACTATTTACAGTACTTGTTGGGCTTTGAAACCAGCCCACCGCCTCCATCGGACACCTACTACCCATGGGCACACCCACCCCGCTAGTTCCAATTTTAGTAATTATCGAAACAGCTAGCCTATTAATTCGACCCCTAGCCCTGGGGGTGCGTCTTACTGCAAACCTAACTGCAGGACACCTGTTAATCCAACTTATCTCAACAGCCACACTTGTATTAATGCCATTAATACCATCAGTATCAGTGCTAACCTCAGTCACCCTCCTATTGTTAACCGCCCTAGAAGTCGCTGTTGCAATGATCCAAGCATATGTATTCGTACTATTATTAAGTCTCTACCTACAAGAAAACGTTTAATGACCCACCAAGCCCACAGCTTCCACATAGTAGACCAAAGCCCATGGCCCCTAACAGGGGCCATTGCAGCCTTATTAATAACCTCTGGGCTCGCAATATGGTTCCACTTTGGCTCAAATACATTAATAACCATCGGCCTTACCACTATACTATTAACAATACTGCAATGATGACGAGATGTTGTTCGGGAAGGAACCTACCAAGGCCACCACACCCACCAAGTTCAACAGGGACTTCGTTATGGCATAATTTTATTCATTGCCTCAGAGGTTTTCTTTTTCATCGGGTTCTTTTGAGCATTCTATCACTCAAGCCTTGCACCTACACCAGAGCTTGGAGGTTGTTGACCCCCAAGCGGAATTACTCCCCTAAACCCGTTTGAAGTTCCCCTACTTAATACCGCAGTACTACTGGCATCAGGTGTTACAGTAACCTGAGCCCACCATTCAATCATAGGAGGAGAACGAAAAGAGGCCATACAGGCCCTAGTGCTTACAATCATACTGGGGGCCTACTTTACACTACTACAGGCTATAGAATATCTGGAGGCCTCTTTCACAGTAGCAGACGGAGCCTATGGCACCACCTTTTTTGTGGCCACTGGCTTCCACGGACTACATGTAATCATTGGGACTAGCTTCCTAGTAGTCTGCCTGCTACGCCAAATAAAATTCCACTTCACCACTGACCACCACTTTGGATTCGAAGCGGCCGCATGATACTGACACTTTGTAGACGTTGTTTGACTCTTCCTTTACATCTCAATCTATTGATGAGGTTCATAACTTCCTTAGTATTTAAAAGTACAGGTGACTTCCACTCACAAAGCCTTAGCTCATAATTAACCCTAAGAGGAAGTAATAAACATTATAATAGTAACTCTAATATCCACCGCACTAACCGCCGCCCTAATCATCATTAGCTTTTGACTACCACAAGCCACCCCTGACACAGAAAAATTGTCCCCATACGAATGCGGCTTTGACCCAGTCGGTTCAGCACGACTACCTTTCTCATTGCGATTTTTTCTAGTCGCTATCTTATTCCTACTTTTTGACCTAGAAATCGCCCTACTCCTACCAACCCCGTGAGCTATTAACTTACCCTCCCCCAATTCAACCCTTATATGAACTACAACAATTATCACCCTACTAGCCCTGGGCCTAGTCTATGAGTGATCCCAAGGAGGACTAGAATGAGCAGAATATAGAGGCTAATCTAAAGCAAGATCACTAATTTCGACTTAGTACATCCCAAAATAATGGGGCCACTAACTATGCTACCTCAACACCTACTGATACTAGCCATCTTTACCCTAAGCCTTATAGGACTAGCACTCCACCGTAAACATCTTGTATCTGCCCTTCTATGCATCGAGGGCCTGCTTTTAAGCCTATTTATTGGACTTAGTGCTATCTCCTTAACCCAACACCTGTCAACCACTGCCACCCTTCCAATTACCCTCTTGACCATGTCCGCATGTGAGGCAGGAGCAGGACTGGCCCTATTAGCTGCATCCTCCCGCACTCACGCAACAGACCACCTAAAAACCATAAGCCTATTAAAATGCTAAAACTAACCATAGCAACAGTAATACTAGTCCCAACCGCCCTTTTAGCCCCAACTAAATACACCTTCCACATTTATACGGCCCTATCTATAACAACAACACTCCTATTAATAGGACAATTAAACGCCCCCACACTAACAAAAATCTGACATGTCAACACATGGATAACACTCGACCAATTCTCAACCCCCCTGACTATTCTTTCATCCTGATTGCTCCCACTTATAGTAGTAGCAAGCCAAAGCCACATGGCCAAAGAGCCTCAGTCCCGACAACGCCTGTTCTTATCAACCTGTGCTCTGCTACAAACCACCCTAATTCTAACATTCGCCTCAAACAACTTAATACTATTCTACCTGTTATTTGAAGCAACACTAATCCCAACACTAATCCTTATCACGCGTTGGGGCAGCCAAACAGAGCGACTCGCCGCAGGCACTTATTTCCTGTTCTATACACTATCCGGCTCACTCCCACTATTAGTAATAATTTTATATTCATACACCCACAACTACCACACAACACCACTAATAATGTCAATAAAGCACCCAGAAATACTAATAACATGAACCAACTCACTAGTATGACTATCATGTCTTCTAGCATTTATAGTAAAAATACCCCTATACTCCATGCACTTATGACTACCAAAAGCACACGTTGAGGCCCCAATCGCTGGATCAATAATCCTGGCCGCCGTACTTCTTAAACTGGGAGGATACGGCATCATCCGAATCACCCCAATCCTAAACCCAACAACACAAACTATGTGCTACCCCCTCATTATTCTAGCCCTCTGGGGAATAATTATAACCAGCCTCATTTGCCTACGTCAAACAGACTTAAAATCCATCATTGCCTACTCCTCAGTAAGCCACATAGGCCTTGTAACTGCAGGAGCCCTAATTCAGACCCCATGAAGTATCTCAGGAACAATAATTCTAATGGTCGCCCACGGATTAGCCTCTTCTATACTATTTTGCCTAGCCAACACAAACTATGAACGAACCCACACTCGAACTTTATTAATAACACGGGGCCTTCAACTCACCCTCCCACTTATAGCCACATGATGACTTATGGCAAACTTAGCCAACATGGCCCTACCCCCTACAATCAACCTGATGGGGGAATTAATAATCATTACTTCTGCTATAAACTGAGCCACCATAACAATCATCTTAACAGGCCTAACGACGCTATTAACCGCCCTATACTCCCTATATGTCTTCATTATAACGCAACGAAACAAAACACCAACAAATACCTCCCACCCACCCTCAAACACCCGAGAACACCTATTAATAGCCCTTCACCTCATCCCTATGGCACTATTAATTATAAACCCAAAACTAATCCTGTAGCACCCAGAAGTAGGCATAGTTTGATCAAAACACTAAGCTGTGGACTTAACAACAGGGGCACCCCGCCCCTTGCATACCGAGAGGGACGACACAAATTGGAACTGCTAATTCAAATTACCGAAGTTAAATTCTCCGGACCACTCCACATTATAACCCAAGACTTTCAAAGGATATTAGACCTTCCTTTAATCTTAGGCATTAACACTACTTGGTGCAACTCCAAGTGAAAGTACATGACCTCCATACTATTCTACTCAACCATAATTTCAACCCTGCTAGTCCTTATTGCCCCTATTATTACCTCTATGTTTATTACACAAGCCTCGGGCTACTTCACACAAACTACTAAACTTGCCTGCCTGACAAGCCTAATTCCAACCAATATTTTTATCAACTACGGAATACAAACAACTATAACCAACGCTACCTGACTACAAACGTCCTTCAACATTAATATCAGCTTCCTATTTGATATTTACTCTACCACGTTTATAACAACAGCCCTATTTATCACCTGGGCCATCCTGGAGTTCTCAGATTGATATATAAAACTAGACCCGAACAAAAACAAATTTATAAAATACTTAATACTATTCCTCCTAGCCATAATAACCATAACAACAGCAAACAGCCTATTACAACTATTTGTTGGCTGGGAAGGGGTAGGCATCATATCCTTCTTACTAATCGGGTGGTGGCACGGGCGCACCAATGCAAACACATCCGCCCTACAAGCTGTTATATACAACCGAATCGGAGACATTGGACTAATCCTGTCTTTAGCTTGATTCGCAATACACTACAACACATGGGACGTACAACAAACATTCTCACATACGACCCCCCCCACCCTGCCACTACTAGGCCTAGTCTTAGCAGCCATGGGAAAATCCGCCCAATTTGGGCTACACCCATGGCTGCCAGCAGCCATAGAAGGCCCAACCCCAGTATCAGCACTACTTCACTCTAGCACAATAGTCGTTGCCGGAATTTTTCTACTGGCCCGGCTATTCCCAATAATACAAAACAGCCAGGCCACAACTACCCTCTGCCTATGCCTAGGAGCAATAACTACAACCTTTGCAGCACTCTGTGCCCTCACACAAAACGATATCAAAAAGATCATTGCCTTCTCCACCTCAAGCCAGCTCGGCCTAATAATACTAACACTAGGACTAAACCAGCCACAGTTAACATACCTACACATCACCACACACGCCTTTTTCAAGGCCATACTATTCCTATGCGCAGGTTCAGTAATTCATAATCTCGGGGACGAACAAGACATCCGAAAAATAGGAAGCACCCAAAAAACAATACCGCTAACCACAACCTGTATAACTATCGGCAACCTAGCCCTAACAGGGGCCCCCTTCCTAGCTGGATTTTACACTAAAGACGTAATCATTGAAACAATAAACACATCACACTTAAACGCCTGAGCCCTATCAACCACTATTATTGCTACCGCCCTTACAGCCGCCTACAGCCTACGCCTAACCTTTTATGTCCAAACAAATAAGCCTCGATACAACACAACTACAACCCCAGCAGAAACAAACCCAAGCCAGACTCGACCCCTAGTACGACTCGCCATAGGAAGTATTATATCTGGCCTATTTGTGGCCACAACAATACTACCAACCCCACCCCAAACAATAACAATGGGCCCAATTACAAAACTAGCCGCCACAATTATCACGCTAGTAGGCCTGCTATGTGCTATAGATATCACCATACAAACATCCAACCTATTAAAACCAAAACAAAGTACACCAAGTACATCCTCAACACAACTGGGGTTCTTTAACACCCTTGCACACCGAGCCCAACCAAAATACAACATACAATTCGGACAAAACACCGCTATGCACTTAAATGACCTTATCTGATATGAGGCCATCGCCCCAAAAACAGCCATATTAATTAACACCGCCCTAGCTAAAAAACTGTCCAAATCACACACCGGACACATCAAAACATACCTAGTCATACTTATTGCCACTCTAGCCGCCGCAATTACCACATACTACTAAACCGCACGTAGCCCCCCAAAACTCGACCCTCGAGTTAACTCAAGGACAACAAACAGGGCCACCATTAAACTCCCCCCACACAACAATAATAACGGCCCGCCCAAAGAATATATCAATGCAACACCACTAAAATCAGTCCGAGTACCCTCAAAACCAAAATCGTCCCCACCAGACGCCCCACACCCATCAATAGACAACCCTCCAAAGTACCAAACTAAAAACAAAACTAATATAAAATACCCAAACACATAATACAAAACAGAGTAATCCAACCACACCTCAGGATATTGGTCTGCTGAAAGTGCCACAGAATAAGCAAAGACTACCAATATCCCACCTAAATAAATTAAAAATAACACCAATGCAATAAAGGACCCACCAAAAATAACTAACACCACACTACCACCCAACGCAGACACTACAAGTCCCATCGCCCCAAAAACAGGAGAAGGATTTGACGCTACACCAATAAACCCCAACACCATACACAACACAGTAAAAAAAACAAAGTACGACATAATTTTCATTTGGCCATGCCAAAACCTGTGATACGAAAAACCACCGTTGTTATTCAACTATAAAAACCAATAATGACCCCAATCCGAAAAACACACCCAATAATCAAAATAATAAACAACTCATTTATTGACCTCCCCACACCATCAAACATCTCCGCTTGATGAAACTTTGGGTCCTTGTTAGGGCTGTGCCTACTAATCCAAATCTCCACCGGCCTATTCTTGGCCATGCACTACACCGCAGACACCTCCACAGCATTCTCATCAATCGCCCACATCTGTCGTGACGTACAACACGGCTGACTAATCCGAAACATCCACGCCAACGGCGCCTCCATATTTTTTATCTGCCTTTATATACACATCGGGCGAGGCCTATACTACGGCTCATACTTATACAAAGAGACCTGAAACATCGGCGTGGCCCTACTATTCCTAGTAATAGCAACCGCGTTCGTGGGCTATGTCCTGCCATGGGGACAGATATCATTCTGAGGGGCTACCGTAATCACAAACCTACTATCAGCAGTTCCATATATAGGAAACACCCTAGTAGAGTGAATTTGAGGCGGGTTCGCCGTAGATAACGCAACACTAACACGATTTTTCACTTTCCA
>NW_026612495.1:0-17454 GCF_029931775.1 Euleptes europaea | reverse complement strand
AGGCAAGTCGTAACAAGGTAAGTGTACTGGAAAGTGCACTTGGCCACTAAATCAAGAGGTAGCTTACACTTATATAAAGCATTCAACTTACAATTGAAAAACGTTTAAACAAAAACCCGCTTGAGCCCAAACTCCACAGCTCAACAAACAGTTCAAAACCTCAAGCCCCACTATAAACCAAACCATTTAACCCAGTACCAGTATATTTTTAGGCGATAGAAAACACCCACTTGACGCAATAGCATATAGTACCGCAAGGGAACAATGAAAGAACTATGAAAAACCCCAAGCACCAACAAAGCAAAGATCTGACCTTGTACCTTTTGCATCATGGTTTAATAAGCAAATACAGATAAAGCGCACTAAAACCTGCTCACCCGAACCCAGACGAGCTACCTAACAGCAACTTTTTGAGTACACCCGTCCCTGTGGCAAAAGGCTGGAGAGACTGCTAGGTAGAGGTGACACGCCTATCGAGCCTGGTGATAGCTGGTTGCTCAATAAAAGAATTCTAGTTCAACTATAGGACGCCTGAACCTAAATACAAGCATATTTACCACTGTCACTCCTATACTATATACAATAAGGGTACAGCCTTATTGTAATTGAAAACAACCAATCCTAGAGGAAAACACCAAATAAAACACACCAGTTGGCCTTAAAGCAGCCACCAAAAACTAAACGCGTCACAGCACACAATCTTAAAGATACTAAACAAACCAAGAACCCCTAGACCACTTAACTGAGCTACTCTACCACAATAGAGACACCACTGTTAAAATTAGTAATAAGAGCCCCGCTCTCTACATGCACCCCCATAAACTGGAAATAGATAAACTACCAGTAAATAACAGACCACAAATGGAAAAATTTAACACACTTTTTAACCATATAATATAACCCCCTGTTAACCCAACACAGGAGTGCAGCACAGACAGATTAAACGCCACAAAAGGAACTCAGCCACTTAGGGCCCCAACTGTTTACCAAAAACATAGCCTTTAGCCACACAAGTATTAAAGGTGCTGCCTGCCCAGTGATCTTTTAAACGGCCGCGGTATTCTAACCGTGCAAAGGTAGCGTAATCACTTGTCACTTAAATAATGACTAGTATGAACGGCTAAATGAGGGCCCAACTGTCTCCTAAAGCAGATCAATGAACTTGATCCCCTAGTTAAAAAGCTAGGATGTAAACATAAGACGAAAAGACCCTGTGGAGCTTAAAACAAAAACTAATAACCACGGGGCCTCTACCCCCCCCCCTTAGCCTTGTTTTTAGTTGGGGCGACTTCGGAAATAAACAAAACTTCCAAGACCACAGACCAAAAATCTATCAAAGACCCACAAGCCAATGAGACCACCATAAAATTGACCCTGTAACACAGATCAACGAACCAAGTTACCCCAGGGATAACAGCGCCATCCTCTTTTAGAGCCCCTATCGCCAAGAGGGTTTACGACCTCGATGTTGGATCAGGACATCCTGGTGGTGCAGCCACTACCAAGGGTTCGTTTGTTCAACGATTAACTAGTCCTACGTGATCTGAGTTCAGACCGGAGAAATCCAGGTCGGTTTCTATCTATGTTTTTCTCCCTTCAGTACGAAAGGACCCAGGGAGAAGCACCAATAGGACCCCCACGTGCTAATACCAAGCTCTTACCCACACTAAAGAGCCCATTTATCAAAACCAGCGGCCTAAGACCAGGGCCACGCTTTAGGGTGGCAGAGCCAGGTAATTATGCAAAAGGCCTAAGCCCTTACAACAGAAGCTCAAATCTTCTCCCTAATAATTAAAACCACAATAACCCTAGTAGTTAACCCACTAACACTCATCATCCCAATCCTACTAGCAGTTGCCTTCCTAACCCTATTAGAACGAAAAACCCTAGGCTACATACAACTACGCAAGGGCCCAAACATTGTAGGGCCCTACGGCCTACTACAACCAATTGCAGACGGACTAAAACTTTTCACCAAAGAACCCATCCGACCAACGGCATCAACACCAACACTATTTTTAGCCATACCAATACTAGCACTACTACTGTCACTAACAATTTGAGCCCCCATTCCAATACCAAACCCCATCATGGACGCTAATTTAGGCCTATTAATACTACTGGCTATCTCAAGCCTTGCTGTATACTCAATTCTATGATCTGGGTGAGCAACAAACTCAAAATACGCCCTCGTTGGCGCCCTACGGGCAGTCGCACAAACTATCTCTTATGAGGTAACAATAGGAATCATTGTACTATCAACCATAATATTCACGGGGGGATTTTCAATACAAACCCTGCTAACAACACAAAAAAACACGTGATTAGCAACATGTGTATGACCACTAATAATAATATGATACATCTCAACAATTGCAGAAACAAACCGGGCCCCATTCGACCTAACCGAAGGCGAGTCAGAGCTTGTCTCAGGATTTAATGTTGAATACGCAGCCGGCCCATTCGCACTATTCTTCCTAGCAGAATACGCAAACATCTTAATAATAAACACCCTCTCATGTATCCTATTCCTAGGCCCAAACTGCCCCAACACCCCAGAACTATTTTCAATAAATATTATGATTAAAACCTGCATGTTAACACTGGGCTTCCTGTGAATCCGCGCATCATATCCACGATTTCGATATGACCAACTAATGCACCTACTTTGAAAAAACTTCCTACCACTAACCCTAGCCCTTTGCGTCTGATACATTGCCACACCCATTTCAATATCAGGCACCCCCCCACTAACATAACCCAAACTTTGGCAGTGTGCCCGAAACATTAAGGACTACTTTGATAGAGTATGATATGGAGACTCGCCCCTCCCACTTCCTTAGAAAGACAGGCTACGAACCTGCACTACGAAGCCCAAAACTTCGTGTACTTCCAATTATACTACCTACTAGTAAAGTCAGCTAATAAAGCTTTCGGGCCCATACCCCGACAATGTTGGTACACAACCCTTCCTATACTAATAAGCCCAATAACACAAACAATCCTAATCTCAAGCCTAGCGACAGGCACCATCATCACCACATCAAGCCACCACTGACTACTTGCATGACTTGGACTAGAAATCAATACACTAGCCATACTACCACACATTACTAAACAACACCACCCACGAGCAACAGAAGCCGCCACAAAATATTTCCTAACACAAGCTGCAGCCGCTGCCCTAATCCTCCTGGCCAGCCTGATCAACACCTGACAGACCGGACAATGAACAATTATACAGCCAACGCACAACTCAACTGCACTAATTTTAACAGTAGCCATCGCAATAAAACTAGGCTTGGCACCAACACACTTCTGATACCCAGAGGTCCTGCAGGGGTCTACAATAATAACCGCCCTAATCATATCAACATGACAAAAACTTGCCCCCCTAGCCCTACTTTATATAATACACAACCACCTATCACTAAACCTGGTCCTAGTGCTGGGACTCCTATCCACAATAATTGGGGGGTGGTCAGGCCTAAATCAGACACAACTCCGAAAAATCATGGCCTTCTCCTCAATCGCCCATATGGGATGATTAACAATTGCCCTAACTATGGGCCACAGCCTTACAACACTAACCATAATTATCTATTTAGCCGCAACCACAGCAATATTTACCTCTATATTAACAGCATCAACAAAAAACATCACAGACCTTACTACCACCTGGTCTAACTCCTCTACACTTTTAACCATAATAATACTAACACTAATATCACTAGGGGGCCTTCCCCCCCTAACAGGGTTCATGCCAAAACTGCTAATTATCAAAGAACTAACACTACACCAGCTAACCCCACTAGCCACAACATTAGCCCTAATAAGCCTACCAAGCCTATTCTTTTATACCCGCCTAGCCTATTTCACTACACTAACAAACCCGCCCACCACAACCACAACAAAAAACACATGACGATTCAAAAACAACCACACACACCTAATAACCACGGCAACTACTACAACAGCCCTCCTTCTACCAATCACACCACTACTATACAACATATAAACCCCGCCCCACCCCCAGGGACTTAGGTTAACTATTTAAACCAGGGGCCTTCAAAGCCCCAAACAAGAAACACATCTTATTCCCTGAAGGCCTGTAAAACACTAATATACATCTCCTGAATGCAACTCAGACACTTTAATTAAGCTAAGACCTCCCTAGACCGACGGGCTTTGATCCCATAAAACTTTAGTTAACAACTAAACACCCTATCCAGCGGGCTTCAATCTACCTTCTCCCGTTATAGAAAAACGGGAGAAGCCCCGGCACCTTTTTGGGTGCGTCTCCAAACTTGCATTTTGTTGCGTTCTACGCTACGGAGCTTGGTACGAAAAGGACTCAAACCTCTGTCTGTGAGACTACAGCTCACCGCCTTGCCCTCGGCCATCCTACCTGTGACCATCAATCGTTGATTTTTTTCGACAAACCACAAAGACATCGGCACCCTGTATCTACTTTTTGGCGCCTGGGCCGGAATAGCCGGCACTGGCCTAAGCTTGCTAATTCGAGCTGAGCTTAGCCAGCCTGGAACCCTTCTTGGGGACGACCAAATCTATAATGTGGTTGTAACCGCCCATGCTTTTGTAATAATCTTCTTCATGGTAATACCCGTAATGATCGGGGGCTTCGGAAACTGGCTGGTTCCACTAATAATTGGGGCCCCAGACATGGCTTTTCCACGAATAAACAACATAAGCTTTTGACTCCTGCCCCCCTCACTACTCCTTTTACTGGCCTCTTCCGGAGTTGAAGCCGGGGCAGGAACTGGCTGAACCGTCTACCCACCACTAGCTGCCAACCTGGCCCATGCAGGAGCATCCGTAGACCTGACAATTTTTTCCCTGCACCTAGCAGGGGTTTCTTCCATCCTGGGGGCTATTAACTTTATTACCACCTGCATTAATATAAAAGCCCCAGCAATAACTCAATACAACACCCCCCTCTTCGTATGATCTGTACTTATCACCGCAGTACTTCTTCTACTGTCTCTGCCAGTACTAGCTGCCGGCATCACAATACTATTAACAGACCGAAACCTAAACACCACCTTCTTTGACCCGGCAGGCGGAGGAGACCCCGTGCTATACCAACACCTGTTCTGATTTTTTGGGCACCCAGAAGTTTACATCTTAATTTTACCCGGATTTGGTATGATCTCCCACATCGTAGCATACTACGCTGGTAAAAAAGAGCCCTTTGGCTACATGGGCATGGTGTGGGCCATGGTCTCTATCGGATTCCTTGGTTTTATCGTCTGAGCCCACCATATATTCACAGTTGGCATGGATGTAGACACCCGCGCATACTTTACCTCTGCCACAATAATTATTGCAATCCCAACTGGGGTAAAAGTATTCAGCTGGTTAGCAACCCTTCATGGCGGACTAATCAAATGAGACGCAGCCTTGCTGTGGGCTCTTGGCTTTATCTTCCTGTTTACCGTGGGCGGACTAACCGGGATCGTCTTAGCAAACTCATCCCTGGATATTGTATTACATGACACATACTACGTAGTCGCACACTTCCACTACGTCTTATCTATAGGAGCAGTATTTGCAATTATAGGCGGATTCGTACACTGATTTCCACTATTTACTGGCTTCTCATTACATAGCACTTTAACAAAAGCCCAATTCGGGGTTATATTTATTGGCGTAAACATAACATTCTTCCCCCAACACTTTTTAGGTCTTGCTGGAATGCCACGACGGTACTCAGACTACCCAGACGCCTACACACTATGGAACACTGTCTCATCAATTGGATCACTAACATCACTTGTTGCCGTCATCATAATAATATATATTATCTGAGAGGCATTTTCTGCCAAACGGACCCCAAATAACACAGAACTAACACACGTCAACCTAGAGTGACTCCACGGCTGCCCGCCCCCATACCACACGTATGAAGAACCAGCCTTTGTCCAATCTTAACCTGCCAAGAGACGAGGGACTCGAACCCCCACCTTTTAGTTTCAAGCTAAACGTACGCCCACTGCGTACCCCTCTCTTATCAAACACGAGCCTCTAGTAAATTATTACATAGCACTGTCAGGGCTAAATTACAGTCTAACCCCTGTGAGACTCAATGGCACAACCTGCCCAACTAGGATTCCAAGACGCAGCATCCCCCATCATAGAAGAGCTCCTCCACTTCCACGACCACGCACTTATAATCGTATTCCTTATCAGCGCCTTCGTCCTATATATTATCTCTCTTATAATAACAACCACACTAACGCACACTAACACAATAGATGCCCAAGCAGTTGAAATAATCTGAACAGTCCTGCCGTCTATCATTCTAATCATAATTGCACTGCCGTCCTTACGAATCCTGTACCTAATAGATGAGATTAACAACCCACACCTAACAATTAAGGCCCTTGGACACCAATGATATTGAAGCTACGAATACACAGACTATGAAAACCTAACATTTGACTCCTATATGACCCCAACAACAGACCTGTGATCAGGGGCCATTCGACTACTAGAGACAGACCACCGAATAGTTGTACCCGTAGAGTCCCCGATCCGCATGTTAATTTCAGCCGAAGACGTCCTTCACTCTTGAGCCGTCCCCTCACTAGGCATTAAAACCGATGCAATCCCTGGGCGACTAAACCAGACAACATTTACTACAGCTTCCCCAGGCCTATTTTACGGCCAGTGCTCAGAAATCTGCGGGTCAAACCACAGCTTTATGCCCATTGTAGTAGAAGCCACCACCCTAGACAACTTCGAATTATGGTCTAACATGATACTTCAATCTTTAAGAAGCTTTACATAATAGCATTGGCCTTTTAAGCCAAAGATTGGAACAATAACCACTTAAAGACGTGCCCCAACTAAACCCCGCTCCGTGACTTATAATTATGTTAACCGTATGGTTTATCACCCTCCTTATAATAAAACCAAAGCTGTTAAAACACCAGATAGCCAACCAACCAACTACAAAACCCCTAAGCACCCAGCCCCCATGCTGATCCTGATTATGATGTTAAACCTATTCGACCAATTCGCAACCCCACAGATAATAGGAGTCCCATTAATCCTGCTTGCCCTACTGGCCCCAACAACACTATTTCACTCACAAACACATCTAATACCAAGCCGCACATGGGCACTAAAACTATGACTAATAAAAACCGCCACAAAACAACTAATATCCCCAATCAGTAAGACAGGACACCCCTGAGCACTGCTTCTATTAACAATTTTGTTATACCTATTAACAATCAACCTGCTAGGGCTATTACCATACACATTTACCCCCACCACACAACTATCCATAAACATAAGCCTGGCCCTACCAATATGACTATTTACAGTACTTGTTGGGCTTTGAAACCAGCCCACCGCCTCCATCGGACACCTACTACCCATGGGCACACCCACCCCGCTAGTTCCAATTTTAGTAATTATCGAAACAGCTAGCCTATTAATTCGACCCCTAGCCCTGGGGGTGCGTCTTACTGCAAACCTAACTGCAGGACACCTGTTAATCCAACTTATCTCAACAGCCACACTTGTATTAATGCCATTAATACCATCAGTATCAGTGCTAACCTCAGTCACCCTCCTATTGTTAACCGCCCTAGAAGTCGCTGTTGCAATGATCCAAGCATATGTATTCGTACTATTATTAAGTCTCTACCTACAAGAAAACGTTTAATGACCCACCAAGCCCACAGCTTCCACATAGTAGACCAAAGCCCATGGCCCCTAACAGGGGCCATTGCAGCCTTATTAATAACCTCTGGGCTCGCAATATGGTTCCACTTTGGCTCAAATACATTAATAACCATCGGCCTTACCACTATACTATTAACAATACTGCAATGATGACGAGATGTTGTTCGGGAAGGAACCTACCAAGGCCACCACACCCACCAAGTTCAACAGGGACTTCGTTATGGCATAATTTTATTCATTGCCTCAGAGGTTTTCTTTTTCATCGGGTTCTTTTGAGCATTCTATCACTCAAGCCTTGCACCTACACCAGAGCTTGGAGGTTGTTGACCCCCAAGCGGAATTACTCCCCTAAACCCGTTTGAAGTTCCCCTACTTAATACCGCAGTACTACTGGCATCAGGTGTTACAGTAACCTGAGCCCACCATTCAATCATAGGAGGAGAACGAAAAGAGGCCATACAGGCCCTAGTGCTTACAATCATACTGGGGGCCTACTTTACACTACTACAGGCTATAGAATATCTGGAGGCCTCTTTCACAGTAGCAGACGGAGCCTATGGCACCACCTTTTTTGTGGCCACTGGCTTCCACGGACTACATGTAATCATTGGGACTAGCTTCCTAGTAGTCTGCCTGCTACGCCAAATAAAATTCCACTTCACCACTGACCACCACTTTGGATTCGAAGCGGCCGCATGATACTGACACTTTGTAGACGTTGTTTGACTCTTCCTTTACATCTCAATCTATTGATGAGGTTCATAACTTCCTTAGTATTTAAAAGTACAGGTGACTTCCACTCACAAAGCCTTAGCTCATAATTAACCCTAAGAGGAAGTAATAAACATTATAATAGTAACTCTAATATCCACCGCACTAACCGCCGCCCTAATCATCATTAGCTTTTGACTACCACAAGCCACCCCTGACACAGAAAAATTGTCCCCATACGAATGCGGCTTTGACCCAGTCGGTTCAGCACGACTACCTTTCTCATTGCGATTTTTTCTAGTCGCTATCTTATTCCTACTTTTTGACCTAGAAATCGCCCTACTCCTACCAACCCCGTGAGCTATTAACTTACCCTCCCCCAATTCAACCCTTATATGAACTACAACAATTATCACCCTACTAGCCCTGGGCCTAGTCTATGAGTGATCCCAAGGAGGACTAGAATGAGCAGAATATAGAGGCTAATCTAAAGCAAGATCACTAATTTCGACTTAGTACATCCCAAAATAATGGGGCCACTAACTATGCTACCTCAACACCTACTGATACTAGCCATCTTTACCCTAAGCCTTATAGGACTAGCACTCCACCGTAAACATCTTGTATCTGCCCTTCTATGCATCGAGGGCCTGCTTTTAAGCCTATTTATTGGACTTAGTGCTATCTCCTTAACCCAACACCTGTCAACCACTGCCACCCTTCCAATTACCCTCTTGACCATGTCCGCATGTGAGGCAGGAGCAGGACTGGCCCTATTAGCTGCATCCTCCCGCACTCACGCAACAGACCACCTAAAAACCATAAGCCTATTAAAATGCTAAAACTAACCATAGCAACAGTAATACTAGTCCCAACCGCCCTTTTAGCCCCAACTAAATACACCTTCCACATTTATACGGCCCTATCTATAACAACAACACTCCTATTAATAGGACAATTAAACGCCCCCACACTAACAAAAATCTGACATGTCAACACATGGATAACACTCGACCAATTCTCAACCCCCCTGACTATTCTTTCATCCTGATTGCTCCCACTTATAGTAGTAGCAAGCCAAAGCCACATGGCCAAAGAGCCTCAGTCCCGACAACGCCTGTTCTTATCAACCTGTGCTCTGCTACAAACCACCCTAATTCTAACATTCGCCTCAAACAACTTAATACTATTCTACCTGTTATTTGAAGCAACACTAATCCCAACACTAATCCTTATCACGCGTTGGGGCAGCCAAACAGAGCGACTCGCCGCAGGCACTTATTTCCTGTTCTATACACTATCCGGCTCACTCCCACTATTAGTAATAATTTTATATTCATACACCCACAACTACCACACAACACCACTAATAATGTCAATAAAGCACCCAGAAATACTAATAACATGAACCAACTCACTAGTATGACTATCATGTCTTCTAGCATTTATAGTAAAAATACCCCTATACTCCATGCACTTATGACTACCAAAAGCACACGTTGAGGCCCCAATCGCTGGATCAATAATCCTGGCCGCCGTACTTCTTAAACTGGGAGGATACGGCATCATCCGAATCACCCCAATCCTAAACCCAACAACACAAACTATGTGCTACCCCCTCATTATTCTAGCCCTCTGGGGAATAATTATAACCAGCCTCATTTGCCTACGTCAAACAGACTTAAAATCCATCATTGCCTACTCCTCAGTAAGCCACATAGGCCTTGTAACTGCAGGAGCCCTAATTCAGACCCCATGAAGTATCTCAGGAACAATAATTCTAATGGTCGCCCACGGATTAGCCTCTTCTATACTATTTTGCCTAGCCAACACAAACTATGAACGAACCCACACTCGAACTTTATTAATAACACGGGGCCTTCAACTCACCCTCCCACTTATAGCCACATGATGACTTATGGCAAACTTAGCCAACATGGCCCTACCCCCTACAATCAACCTGATGGGGGAATTAATAATCATTACTTCTGCTATAAACTGAGCCACCATAACAATCATCTTAACAGGCCTAACGACGCTATTAACCGCCCTATACTCCCTATATGTCTTCATTATAACGCAACGAAACAAAACACCAACAAATACCTCCCACCCACCCTCAAACACCCGAGAACACCTATTAATAGCCCTTCACCTCATCCCTATGGCACTATTAATTATAAACCCAAAACTAATCCTGTAGCACCCAGAAGTAGGCATAGTTTGATCAAAACACTAAGCTGTGGACTTAACAACAGGGGCACCCCGCCCCTTGCATACCGAGAGGGACGACACAAATTGGAACTGCTAATTCAAATTACCGAAGTTAAATTCTCCGGACCACTCCACATTATAACCCAAGACTTTCAAAGGATATTAGACCTTCCTTTAATCTTAGGCATTAACACTACTTGGTGCAACTCCAAGTGAAAGTACATGACCTCCATACTATTCTACTCAACCATAATTTCAACCCTGCTAGTCCTTATTGCCCCTATTATTACCTCTATGTTTATTACACAAGCCTCGGGCTACTTCACACAAACTACTAAACTTGCCTGCCTGACAAGCCTAATTCCAACCAATATTTTTATCAACTACGGAATACAAACAACTATAACCAACGCTACCTGACTACAAACGTCCTTCAACATTAATATCAGCTTCCTATTTGATATTTACTCTACCACGTTTATAACAACAGCCCTATTTATCACCTGGGCCATCCTGGAGTTCTCAGATTGATATATAAAACTAGACCCGAACAAAAACAAATTTATAAAATACTTAATACTATTCCTCCTAGCCATAATAACCATAACAACAGCAAACAGCCTATTACAACTATTTGTTGGCTGGGAAGGGGTAGGCATCATATCCTTCTTACTAATCGGGTGGTGGCACGGGCGCACCAATGCAAACACATCCGCCCTACAAGCTGTTATATACAACCGAATCGGAGACATTGGACTAATCCTGTCTTTAGCTTGATTCGCAATACACTACAACACATGGGACGTACAACAAACATTCTCACATACGACCCCCCCCACCCTGCCACTACTAGGCCTAGTCTTAGCAGCCATGGGAAAATCCGCCCAATTTGGGCTACACCCATGGCTGCCAGCAGCCATAGAAGGCCCAACCCCAGTATCAGCACTACTTCACTCTAGCACAATAGTCGTTGCCGGAATTTTTCTACTGGCCCGGCTATTCCCAATAATACAAAACAGCCAGGCCACAACTACCCTCTGCCTATGCCTAGGAGCAATAACTACAACCTTTGCAGCACTCTGTGCCCTCACACAAAACGATATCAAAAAGATCATTGCCTTCTCCACCTCAAGCCAGCTCGGCCTAATAATACTAACACTAGGACTAAACCAGCCACAGTTAACATACCTACACATCACCACACACGCCTTTTTCAAGGCCATACTATTCCTATGCGCAGGTTCAGTAATTCATAATCTCGGGGACGAACAAGACATCCGAAAAATAGGAAGCACCCAAAAAACAATACCGCTAACCACAACCTGTATAACTATCGGCAACCTAGCCCTAACAGGGGCCCCCTTCCTAGCTGGATTTTACACTAAAGACGTAATCATTGAAACAATAAACACATCACACTTAAACGCCTGAGCCCTATCAACCACTATTATTGCTACCGCCCTTACAGCCGCCTACAGCCTACGCCTAACCTTTTATGTCCAAACAAATAAGCCTCGATACAACACAACTACAACCCCAGCAGAAACAAACCCAAGCCAGACTCGACCCCTAGTACGACTCGCCATAGGAAGTATTATATCTGGCCTATTTGTGGCCACAACAATACTACCAACCCCACCCCAAACAATAACAATGGGCCCAATTACAAAACTAGCCGCCACAATTATCACGCTAGTAGGCCTGCTATGTGCTATAGATATCACCATACAAACATCCAACCTATTAAAACCAAAACAAAGTACACCAAGTACATCCTCAACACAACTGGGGTTCTTTAACACCCTTGCACACCGAGCCCAACCAAAATACAACATACAATTCGGACAAAACACCGCTATGCACTTAAATGACCTTATCTGATATGAGGCCATCGCCCCAAAAACAGCCATATTAATTAACACCGCCCTAGCTAAAAAACTGTCCAAATCACACACCGGACACATCAAAACATACCTAGTCATACTTATTGCCACTCTAGCCGCCGCAATTACCACATACTACTAAACCGCACGTAGCCCCCCAAAACTCGACCCTCGAGTTAACTCAAGGACAACAAACAGGGCCACCATTAAACTCCCCCCACACAACAATAATAACGGCCCGCCCAAAGAATATATCAATGCAACACCACTAAAATCAGTCCGAGTACCCTCAAAACCAAAATCGTCCCCACCAGACGCCCCACACCCATCAATAGACAACCCTCCAAAGTACCAAACTAAAAACAAAACTAATATAAAATACCCAAACACATAATACAAAACAGAGTAATCCAACCACACCTCAGGATATTGGTCTGCTGAAAGTGCCACAGAATAAGCAAAGACTACCAATATCCCACCTAAATAAATTAAAAATAACACCAATGCAATAAAGGACCCACCAAAAATAACTAACACCACACTACCACCCAACGCAGACACTACAAGTCCCATCGCCCCAAAAACAGGAGAAGGATTTGACGCTACACCAATAAACCCCAACACCATACACAACACAGTAAAAAAAACAAAGTACGACATAATTTTCATTTGGCCATGCCAAAACCTGTGATACGAAAAACCACCGTTGTTATTCAACTATAAAAACCAATAATGACCCCAATCCGAAAAACACACCCAATAATCAAAATAATAAACAACTCATTTATTGACCTCCCCACACCATCAAACATCTCCGCTTGATGAAACTTTGGGTCCTTGTTAGGGCTGTGCCTACTAATCCAAATCTCCACCGGCCTATTCTTGGCCATGCACTACACCGCAGACACCTCCACAGCATTCTCATCAATCGCCCACATCTGTCGTGACGTACAACACGGCTGACTAATCCGAAACATCCACGCCAACGGCGCCTCCATATTTTTTATCTGCCTTTATATACACATCGGGCGAGGCCTATACTACGGCTCATACTTATACAAAGAGACCTGAAACATCGGCGTGGCCCTACTATTCCTAGTAATAGCAACCGCGTTCGTGGGCTATGTCCTGCCATGGGGACAGATATCATTCTGAGGGGCTACCGTAATCACAAACCTACTATCAGCAGTTCCATATATAGGAAACACCCTAGTAGAGTGAATTTGAGGCGGGTTCGCCGTAGATAACGCAACACTAACACGATTTTTCACTTTCCACTTCCTACTGCCATTCATCATCTCAGCCACTGCAATCCTACACATACTATTCCTACACGAAACGGGATCAAACAACCCAACAGGGGTAAACTCAAACTCAGATAAAATTCCGTTCCACCCATACTTTTCAACTAAAGACCTGCTAGGGGCAGCCCTTATAATAATAACACTACTGTACCTATCCCTTTTCTCCCCACAACTGCTTGGGGACCCAGAAAACTTTACCCCAGCAAACCCCCTAATAACCCCACCACACATCAAACCAGAATGGTACTTCCTATTCGCCTACGCCATCCTACGTTCCATCCCAAACAAACTTGGAGGAGTACTTGCCCTAATAATATCCATTATAATCCTACTGCTAATCCCACTTACACACAACTCAAAACAACGAACAAGCACATTCCGACCACTATCACAACTAACATTTTGAACCATAATCGCCACTATCGCTATCCTAACCTGAATCGGAGGACAACCAGTCGAAGACCCATTTATCATAATCGGACAACTAGCTTCCGTCCTATACTTCACAACAATCCTACTATTAAGCCCCACAATCAATAAACTAGAGAATAAACTAATAAACTGATAACCCCACCAGCCCTTGTAGCTTAAACCACACTTAAAGCACTGACCTTGTAAGTCAAAGATTGGAACGCATTACAACCCTGGGGCACTACTCACACCCCCACATACAAAAAAGACTCAACTCTTAACTCTAGTCCCCAAAACTAGTGTTTTCACTTAAACTATTTTCTGAGACCACCCCACCCAAATAGGCTTCACCCCCACACGGGGGTGGAGCCTATATGGCCACTTAACAACCTTATAAACTCCAAGGCCTCCGCCCGCAGTATATCAAAAAAAAGACTCAACTCTTAACTCTAGTCCCCAAAACTAGTGTTTTCACTTAAACTATTTTCTAAGACCACCCCACCCAAATAGGCTTCACCCCCACACGGGGGTGGAGCCTATATGGCCACTTAACAACCTTATAAACTCCAAGGCCTCCGCCCGCAGTATATCAAAAAAAAGACTCAACTCTTAACTCTAGTCCCCAAAACTAGTGTTTTCACTTAAACTATTTTCTAAGACCACCCCACCCAAATAGGCTTCACCCCCACACGGGGGTGGAGCCTATATGGCCACTTAACAACCTTATAAACTCCAAGGCCTCCGCCCGCAGTATATCAAAAAAAGACTCAACTCTTAACTCTAGTCCCCAAAACTAGTGTTTTCACTTAAACTATTTTCTGAGACCACCCCACCCAAATAGGCTTCACCCCCACACGGGGGTGGAGCCTATATGGCCACTTAACAACCTTATAAACTCCAAGGCCTCCGCCCGCAGTATATCAAAAAAAAGACTCAACTCTTAACTCTAGTCCCCAAAACTAGTGTTTTCACTTAAACTATTTTCTGAGACCACCCCACCCAAATAGGCTTCACCCCCACACGGGGGTGGAGCCTATATGGCCATTTAACAACCTTATAAACTCCAGGACCTCCATTAGTGTCTAGGGTTATGGGGGGTCCCCCTTTACATACTATGTATAATCAACATACATTTATTTGCCCCATGAATATTGTCCCAGTACATATTATTATTAATTTTACATAATACATACTATGTATAATCAACATACATCTATCTGCCCCATGAATATTGTCCCAGTACATCCTATCATTGATTTTACATAGTACATATCATCAAATAAGCGTGGATTAATAAATCCATGTATTTAAGACATATTGATTCTTTACCGGACATATCCCGAGAGATCATCAATCCTTGTATTCGCACACCAGGTGCCCAGTCTCGTAGTCCATGAAATGTAGACTAACACACAGTGCCCTTTCCAAGGCCTCTGGTTCTGTGAGGTCAAGTCCATTAATCGCTGACGTATCACTCGTGCCTTTTAAGAGGCCTTTGGTTGCTAGGATTAGTTACACGTCTCCTCATACTCATAGCATCCCTGTGCTGTCATGCGGCTGGTATTTTTATTTTTAGGGTGGTATATCACAACCTCATTTCCAGTGGCTGTCAACTAACAACTCTGCTGAACCTACGGTGCAAGATGGCCCACGATCCCACAAGCCCACCCAGGGGTAAATTATTCATGCTCGAAGGACATATAATTATTTACTAGACTAAAAACCAATGAATAAACACGACACCTATACCTATACCTATACCTATACCTACACCTACACCTACACCTACACCCATACCCACACCCATACCCATACCCATACCCACACCCATACCCATACCCATACCCATACCCATACCCACACACACACACACACACACACACACACACACACACGCCCCCCATACACCCACATACACCCACACACACCCACGCCCCGAACACGCCCATACTCACACGGCTACCTCCGGCAAACCCCCCTTACCCCCCACTAAGAATTTTTCCCTGCAATTAAAGTGCTTCTCGCCAAACCCCTAAAACGAGATTTAATTGCAAAAATTTTTTCTTAGTTGCGATCCAAGACTTGCCATAATACCACAAGAACAAAAATCGCAGCTCCCCACACACAAAATAAAACCCCAAAATGTATATATATATATATATATATATATATATATATTACACACACTAAACCACACAACGGCAACTCCGTTACTGTAGCTTAAATAATACTAAAGCACGGCCCTGAAGTTGCCGTTATGGATCCTAGTAATTTCCCGGAAACACACCGTTTTGGTCCTAAACTTATTATTATTTTTAACTCGAATTACACATGCAAGCCTCCACACCCCTGTGCAAACCCCCACACAGTGCCTACCCACTAGGCCAGGAGCAGGTATCAGGCACACCACACTATTTAGCCCCAGACACCTAGCACCGCCACACCCACACGGGGCCCAGCAGTGATAAACATTAATGTATAAGCCATAAAGCTTGACTTAGCCACAGTTAAACCAGACGGGGCGGTAAATTTCGTGCCAGCCACCGCGGTTATACGAAAGCCCCAAAATAATAATACTCGGCGTAAAAAGTGACTAGACCCCTAAAACTTAATAAAAGAAGGCTGAGCTGCACCTACGTTGTAAAATACTAACCAATGCAAAAACAACTCCACCCCTCCCACAATTAATTAAGCCCCATCGACTCACGAAAGCCAAGGCCCAAACTAGGATTAGATACCCTATTATGCTTGGCCATAAACCAAACTTGCACCTTACACTAGCAACTCGCCAGAGAATTACAAGTGAAAAACTTAAAACTCTAAGGACTTGACGGTGCCCCAAACCAACCTAGAGGAGCTTGTCCTATAATCGATACTCCACGCCAAACCTTACCCCCTTTTGCCTTTACCCAGCCTATATACCGCCGTCGCAAACCTACCTTATGAAAGAACTGCCGTAAGTAAGATAGATAACATTTAACACGTCAGGTCAAGGTGTAGCATATAAGGGGGCAGAGATGAGCTACATTTTCTACACTAGAAAACACCACAAGTGACATGAAACCTTCACCAGAAGGTGGATTTAGCAGTAAAACAAGCAAGATAAGCCTGTTTGAAGCCTGCCATGGGACACGTACACACCGCCCGTCACCCTCCTCAAGAACTAATAAACCACACTTTATAAAAAACAAAACACCAACAGATGAGGCAAGTCG
>NW_026612494.1:0-17454 GCF_029931775.1 Euleptes europaea | reverse complement strand
TGTGTGTGGGTGGGTATGGGTATGGGTATGGGTATGGGTATGGGTGTGGGTATGGGTATGGGTATGGGTATGGGTGTGGGTATGGGTGTAGGTGTAGGTGTAGGTATAGGTATAGGTATAGGTATAGGTGTCGTGTTTATTCATTGGTTTTTAGTCTAGTAAATAATTATATGTCCTTCGAGCATGAATAATTTACCCCTGGGTGGGCTTGTGGGATCGTGGGCCATCTTGCACCGTAGGTTCAGCAGAGTTGTTAGTTGACAGCCACTGGAAATGAGGTTGTGATATACCACCCTAAAAATAAAAATACCAGCCGCATGACAGCACAGGGATGCTATGAGTATGAGGAGACGTGTAACTAATCCTAGCAACCAAAGGCCTCTTAAAAGGCACGAGTGATACGTCAGCGATTAATGGACTTGACCTCACAGAACCAGAGGCCTTGGAAAGGGCACTGTGTGTTAGTCTACATTTCATGGACTACGAGACTGGGCACCTGGTGTGCGAATACAAGGATTGATGATCTCTCGGGATATGTCCGGTAAAGAATCAATATGTCTTAAATACATGGATTTATTAATCCACGCTTATTTGATGATATGTACTATGTAAAATCAATGATAGGATGTACTGGGACAATATTCATGGGGCAGATAGATGTATGTTGATTATACATAGTATGTATTATGTAAAATTAATAATAATATGTACTGGGACAATATTCATGGGGCAAATAAATGTATGTTGATTATACATAGTATGTAAAGGGGGACCCCCCATAACCCTAGACACTAATGGAGGTCCTGGAGTTTATAAGGTTGTTAAATGGCCATATAGGCTCCACCCCCGTGTGGGGGTGAAGCCTATTTGGGTGGGGTGGTCTCAGAAAATAGTTTAAGTGAAAACACTAGTTTTGGGGACTAGAGTTAAGAGTTGAGTCTTTTTTTTGATATACTGCGGGCGGAGGCCTTGGAGTTTATAAGGTTGTTAAGTGGCCATATAGGCTCCACCCCCGTGTGGGGGTGAAGCCTATTTGGGTGGGGTGGTCTCAGAAAATAGTTTAAGTGAAAACACTAGTTTTGGGGACTAGAGTTAAGAGTTGAGTCTTTTTTTGATATACTGCGGGCGGAGGCCTTGGAGTTTATAAGGTTGTTAAGTGGCCATATAGGCTCCACCCCCGTGTGGGGGTGAAGCCTATTTGGGTGGGGTGGTCTTAGAAAATAGTTTAAGTGAAAACACTAGTTTTGGGGACTAGAGTTAAGAGTTGAGTCTTTTTTTTGATATACTGCGGGCGGAGGCCTTGGAGTTTATAAGGTTGTTAAGTGGCCATATAGGCTCCACCCCCGTGTGGGGGTGAAGCCTATTTGGGTGGGGTGGTCTTAGAAAATAGTTTAAGTGAAAACACTAGTTTTGGGGACTAGAGTTAAGAGTTGAGTCTTTTTTTTGATATACTGCGGGCGGAGGCCTTGGAGTTTATAAGGTTGTTAAGTGGCCATATAGGCTCCACCCCCGTGTGGGGGTGAAGCCTATTTGGGTGGGGTGGTCTCAGAAAATAGTTTAAGTGAAAACACTAGTTTTGGGGACTAGAGTTAAGAGTTGAGTCTTTTTTGTATGTGGGGGTGTGAGTAGTGCCCCAGGGTTGTAATGCGTTCCAATCTTTGACTTACAAGGTCAGTGCTTTAAGTGTGGTTTAAGCTACAAGGGCTGGTGGGGTTATCAGTTTATTAGTTTATTCTCTAGTTTATTGATTGTGGGGCTTAATAGTAGGATTGTTGTGAAGTATAGGACGGAAGCTAGTTGTCCGATTATGATAAATGGGTCTTCGACTGGTTGTCCTCCGATTCAGGTTAGGATAGCGATAGTGGCGATTATGGTTCAAAATGTTAGTTGTGATAGTGGTCGGAATGTGCTTGTTCGTTGTTTTGAGTTGTGTGTAAGTGGGATTAGCAGTAGGATTATAATGGATATTATTAGGGCAAGTACTCCTCCAAGTTTGTTTGGGATGGAACGTAGGATGGCGTAGGCGAATAGGAAGTACCATTCTGGTTTGATGTGTGGTGGGGTTATTAGGGGGTTTGCTGGGGTAAAGTTTTCTGGGTCCCCAAGCAGTTGTGGGGAGAAAAGGGATAGGTACAGTAGTGTTATTATTATAAGGGCTGCCCCTAGCAGGTCTTTAGTTGAAAAGTATGGGTGGAACGGAATTTTATCTGAGTTTGAGTTTACCCCTGTTGGGTTGTTTGATCCCGTTTCGTGTAGGAATAGTATGTGTAGGATTGCAGTGGCTGAGATGATGAATGGCAGGAGGAAGTGGAAAGTGAAAAATCGTGTTAGTGTTGCGTTATCTACGGCGAACCCGCCTCAAATTCACTCTACTAGGGTGTTTCCTATATATGGAACTGCTGATAGTAGGTTTGTGATTACGGTAGCCCCTCAGAATGATATCTGTCCCCATGGCAGGACATAGCCCACGAACGCGGTTGCTATTACTAGGAATAGTAGGGCCACGCCGATGTTTCAGGTCTCTTTGTATAAGTATGAGCCGTAGTATAGGCCTCGCCCGATGTGTATATAAAGGCAGATAAAAAATATGGAGGCGCCGTTGGCGTGGATGTTTCGGATTAGTCAGCCGTGTTGTACGTCACGACAGATGTGGGCGATTGATGAGAATGCTGTGGAGGTGTCTGCGGTGTAGTGCATGGCCAAGAATAGGCCGGTGGAGATTTGGATTAGTAGGCACAGCCCTAACAAGGACCCAAAGTTTCATCAAGCGGAGATGTTTGATGGTGTGGGGAGGTCAATAAATGAGTTGTTTATTATTTTGATTATTGGGTGTGTTTTTCGGATTGGGGTCATTATTGGTTTTTATAGTTGAATAACAACGGTGGTTTTTCGTATCACAGGTTTTGGCATGGCCAAATGAAAATTATGTCGTACTTTGTTTTTTTTACTGTGTTGTGTATGGTGTTGGGGTTTATTGGTGTAGCGTCAAATCCTTCTCCTGTTTTTGGGGCGATGGGACTTGTAGTGTCTGCGTTGGGTGGTAGTGTGGTGTTAGTTATTTTTGGTGGGTCCTTTATTGCATTGGTGTTATTTTTAATTTATTTAGGTGGGATATTGGTAGTCTTTGCTTATTCTGTGGCACTTTCAGCAGACCAATATCCTGAGGTGTGGTTGGATTACTCTGTTTTGTATTATGTGTTTGGGTATTTTATATTAGTTTTGTTTTTAGTTTGGTACTTTGGAGGGTTGTCTATTGATGGGTGTGGGGCGTCTGGTGGGGACGATTTTGGTTTTGAGGGTACTCGGACTGATTTTAGTGGTGTTGCATTGATATATTCTTTGGGCGGGCCGTTATTATTGTTGTGTGGGGGGAGTTTAATGGTGGCCCTGTTTGTTGTCCTTGAGTTAACTCGAGGGTCGAGTTTTGGGGGGCTACGTGCGGTTTAGTAGTATGTGGTAATTGCGGCGGCTAGAGTGGCAATAAGTATGACTAGGTATGTTTTGATGTGTCCGGTGTGTGATTTGGACAGTTTTTTAGCTAGGGCGGTGTTAATTAATATGGCTGTTTTTGGGGCGATGGCCTCATATCAGATAAGGTCATTTAAGTGCATAGCGGTGTTTTGTCCGAATTGTATGTTGTATTTTGGTTGGGCTCGGTGTGCAAGGGTGTTAAAGAACCCCAGTTGTGTTGAGGATGTACTTGGTGTACTTTGTTTTGGTTTTAATAGGTTGGATGTTTGTATGGTGATATCTATAGCACATAGCAGGCCTACTAGCGTGATAATTGTGGCGGCTAGTTTTGTAATTGGGCCCATTGTTATTGTTTGGGGTGGGGTTGGTAGTATTGTTGTGGCCACAAATAGGCCAGATATAATACTTCCTATGGCGAGTCGTACTAGGGGTCGAGTCTGGCTTGGGTTTGTTTCTGCTGGGGTTGTAGTTGTGTTGTATCGAGGCTTATTTGTTTGGACATAAAAGGTTAGGCGTAGGCTGTAGGCGGCTGTAAGGGCGGTAGCAATAATAGTGGTTGATAGGGCTCAGGCGTTTAAGTGTGATGTGTTTATTGTTTCAATGATTACGTCTTTAGTGTAAAATCCAGCTAGGAAGGGGGCCCCTGTTAGGGCTAGGTTGCCGATAGTTATACAGGTTGTGGTTAGCGGTATTGTTTTTTGGGTGCTTCCTATTTTTCGGATGTCTTGTTCGTCCCCGAGATTATGAATTACTGAACCTGCGCATAGGAATAGTATGGCCTTGAAAAAGGCGTGTGTGGTGATGTGTAGGTATGTTAACTGTGGCTGGTTTAGTCCTAGTGTTAGTATTATTAGGCCGAGCTGGCTTGAGGTGGAGAAGGCAATGATCTTTTTGATATCGTTTTGTGTGAGGGCACAGAGTGCTGCAAAGGTTGTAGTTATTGCTCCTAGGCATAGGCAGAGGGTAGTTGTGGCCTGGCTGTTTTGTATTATTGGGAATAGCCGGGCCAGTAGAAAAATTCCGGCAACGACTATTGTGCTAGAGTGAAGTAGTGCTGATACTGGGGTTGGGCCTTCTATGGCTGCTGGCAGCCATGGGTGTAGCCCAAATTGGGCGGATTTTCCCATGGCTGCTAAGACTAGGCCTAGTAGTGGCAGGGTGGGGGGGGTCGTATGTGAGAATGTTTGTTGTACGTCCCATGTGTTGTAGTGTATTGCGAATCAAGCTAAAGACAGGATTAGTCCAATGTCTCCGATTCGGTTGTATATAACAGCTTGTAGGGCGGATGTGTTTGCATTGGTGCGCCCGTGCCACCACCCGATTAGTAAGAAGGATATGATGCCTACCCCTTCCCAGCCAACAAATAGTTGTAATAGGCTGTTTGCTGTTGTTATGGTTATTATGGCTAGGAGGAATAGTATTAAGTATTTTATAAATTTGTTTTTGTTCGGGTCTAGTTTTATATATCAATCTGAGAACTCCAGGATGGCCCAGGTGATAAATAGGGCTGTTGTTATAAACGTGGTAGAGTAAATATCAAATAGGAAGCTGATATTAATGTTGAAGGACGTTTGTAGTCAGGTAGCGTTGGTTATAGTTGTTTGTATTCCGTAGTTGATAAAAATATTGGTTGGAATTAGGCTTGTCAGGCAGGCAAGTTTAGTAGTTTGTGTGAAGTAGCCCGAGGCTTGTGTAATAAACATAGAGGTAATAATAGGGGCAATAAGGATTAGCAGGGTTGAAATTATGGTTGAGTAGAATAGTATGGAGGTCATGTACTTTCACTTGGAGTTGCACCAAGTAGTGTTAATGCCTAAGATTAAAGGAAGGTCTAATATCCTTTGAAAGTCTTGGGTTATAATGTGGAGTGGTCCGGAGAATTTAACTTCGGTAATTTGAATTAGCAGTTCCAATTTGTGTCGTCCCTCTCGGTATGCAAGGGGCGGGGTGCCCCTGTTGTTAAGTCCACAGCTTAGTGTTTTGATCAAACTATGCCTACTTCTGGGTGCTACAGGATTAGTTTTGGGTTTATAATTAATAGTGCCATAGGGATGAGGTGAAGGGCTATTAATAGGTGTTCTCGGGTGTTTGAGGGTGGGTGGGAGGTATTTGTTGGTGTTTTGTTTCGTTGCGTTATAATGAAGACATATAGGGAGTATAGGGCGGTTAATAGCGTCGTTAGGCCTGTTAAGATGATTGTTATGGTGGCTCAGTTTATAGCAGAAGTAATGATTATTAATTCCCCCATCAGGTTGATTGTAGGGGGTAGGGCCATGTTGGCTAAGTTTGCCATAAGTCATCATGTGGCTATAAGTGGGAGGGTGAGTTGAAGGCCCCGTGTTATTAATAAAGTTCGAGTGTGGGTTCGTTCATAGTTTGTGTTGGCTAGGCAAAATAGTATAGAAGAGGCTAATCCGTGGGCGACCATTAGAATTATTGTTCCTGAGATACTTCATGGGGTCTGAATTAGGGCTCCTGCAGTTACAAGGCCTATGTGGCTTACTGAGGAGTAGGCAATGATGGATTTTAAGTCTGTTTGACGTAGGCAAATGAGGCTGGTTATAATTATTCCCCAGAGGGCTAGAATAATGAGGGGGTAGCACATAGTTTGTGTTGTTGGGTTTAGGATTGGGGTGATTCGGATGATGCCGTATCCTCCCAGTTTAAGAAGTACGGCGGCCAGGATTATTGATCCAGCGATTGGGGCCTCAACGTGTGCTTTTGGTAGTCATAAGTGCATGGAGTATAGGGGTATTTTTACTATAAATGCTAGAAGACATGATAGTCATACTAGTGAGTTGGTTCATGTTATTAGTATTTCTGGGTGCTTTATTGACATTATTAGTGGTGTTGTGTGGTAGTTGTGGGTGTATGAATATAAAATTATTACTAATAGTGGGAGTGAGCCGGATAGTGTATAGAACAGGAAATAAGTGCCTGCGGCGAGTCGCTCTGTTTGGCTGCCCCAACGCGTGATAAGGATTAGTGTTGGGATTAGTGTTGCTTCAAATAACAGGTAGAATAGTATTAAGTTGTTTGAGGCGAATGTTAGAATTAGGGTGGTTTGTAGCAGAGCACAGGTTGATAAGAACAGGCGTTGTCGGGACTGAGGCTCTTTGGCCATGTGGCTTTGGCTTGCTACTACTATAAGTGGGAGCAATCAGGATGAAAGAATAGTCAGGGGGGTTGAGAATTGGTCGAGTGTTATCCATGTGTTGACATGTCAGATTTTTGTTAGTGTGGGGGCGTTTAATTGTCCTATTAATAGGAGTGTTGTTGTTATAGATAGGGCCGTATAAATGTGGAAGGTGTATTTAGTTGGGGCTAAAAGGGCGGTTGGGACTAGTATTACTGTTGCTATGGTTAGTTTTAGCATTTTAATAGGCTTATGGTTTTTAGGTGGTCTGTTGCGTGAGTGCGGGAGGATGCAGCTAATAGGGCCAGTCCTGCTCCTGCCTCACATGCGGACATGGTCAAGAGGGTAATTGGAAGGGTGGCAGTGGTTGACAGGTGTTGGGTTAAGGAGATAGCACTAAGTCCAATAAATAGGCTTAAAAGCAGGCCCTCGATGCATAGAAGGGCAGATACAAGATGTTTACGGTGGAGTGCTAGTCCTATAAGGCTTAGGGTAAAGATGGCTAGTATCAGTAGGTGTTGAGGTAGCATAGTTAGTGGCCCCATTATTTTGGGATGTACTAAGTCGAAATTAGTGATCTTGCTTTAGATTAGCCTCTATATTCTGCTCATTCTAGTCCTCCTTGGGATCACTCATAGACTAGGCCCAGGGCTAGTAGGGTGATAATTGTTGTAGTTCATATAAGGGTTGAATTGGGGGAGGGTAAGTTAATAGCTCACGGGGTTGGTAGGAGTAGGGCGATTTCTAGGTCAAAAAGTAGGAATAAGATAGCGACTAGAAAAAATCGCAATGAGAAAGGTAGTCGTGCTGAACCGACTGGGTCAAAGCCGCATTCGTATGGGGACAATTTTTCTGTGTCAGGGGTGGCTTGTGGTAGTCAAAAGCTAATGATGATTAGGGCGGCGGTTAGTGCGGTGGATATTAGAGTTACTATTATAATGTTTATTACTTCCTCTTAGGGTTAATTATGAGCTAAGGCTTTGTGAGTGGAAGTCACCTGTACTTTTAAATACTAAGGAAGTTATGAACCTCATCAATAGATTGAGATGTAAAGGAAGAGTCAAACAACGTCTACAAAGTGTCAGTATCATGCGGCCGCTTCGAATCCAAAGTGGTGGTCAGTGGTGAAGTGGAATTTTATTTGGCGTAGCAGGCAGACTACTAGGAAGCTAGTCCCAATGATTACATGTAGTCCGTGGAAGCCAGTGGCCACAAAAAAGGTGGTGCCATAGGCTCCGTCTGCTACTGTGAAAGAGGCCTCCAGATATTCTATAGCCTGTAGTAGTGTAAAGTAGGCCCCCAGTATGATTGTAAGCACTAGGGCCTGTATGGCCTCTTTTCGTTCTCCTCCTATGATTGAATGGTGGGCTCAGGTTACTGTAACACCTGATGCCAGTAGTACTGCGGTATTAAGTAGGGGAACTTCAAACGGGTTTAGGGGAGTAATTCCGCTTGGGGGTCAACAACCTCCAAGCTCTGGTGTAGGTGCAAGGCTTGAGTGATAGAATGCTCAAAAGAACCCGATGAAAAAGAAAACCTCTGAGGCAATGAATAAAATTATGCCATAACGAAGTCCCTGTTGAACTTGGTGGGTGTGGTGGCCTTGGTAGGTTCCTTCCCGAACAACATCTCGTCATCATTGCAGTATTGTTAATAGTATAGTGGTAAGGCCGATGGTTATTAATGTATTTGAGCCAAAGTGGAACCATATTGCGAGCCCAGAGGTTATTAATAAGGCTGCAATGGCCCCTGTTAGGGGCCATGGGCTTTGGTCTACTATGTGGAAGCTGTGGGCTTGGTGGGTCATTAAACGTTTTCTTGTAGGTAGAGACTTAATAATAGTACGAATACATATGCTTGGATCATTGCAACAGCGACTTCTAGGGCGGTTAACAATAGGAGGGTGACTGAGGTTAGCACTGATACTGATGGTATTAATGGCATTAATACAAGTGTGGCTGTTGAGATAAGTTGGATTAACAGGTGTCCTGCAGTTAGGTTTGCAGTAAGACGCACCCCCAGGGCTAGGGGTCGAATTAATAGGCTAGCTGTTTCGATAATTACTAAAATTGGAACTAGCGGGGTGGGTGTGCCCATGGGTAGTAGGTGTCCGATGGAGGCGGTGGGCTGGTTTCAAAGCCCAACAAGTACTGTAAATAGTCATATTGGTAGGGCCAGGCTTATGTTTATGGATAGTTGTGTGGTGGGGGTAAATGTGTATGGTAATAGCCCTAGCAGGTTGATTGTTAATAGGTATAACAAAATTGTTAATAGAAGCAGTGCTCAGGGGTGTCCTGTCTTACTGATTGGGGATATTAGTTGTTTTGTGGCGGTTTTTATTAGTCATAGTTTTAGTGCCCATGTGCGGCTTGGTATTAGATGTGTTTGTGAGTGAAATAGTGTTGTTGGGGCCAGTAGGGCAAGCAGGATTAATGGGACTCCTATTATCTGTGGGGTTGCGAATTGGTCGAATAGGTTTAACATCATAATCAGGATCAGCATGGGGGCTGGGTGCTTAGGGGTTTTGTAGTTGGTTGGTTGGCTATCTGGTGTTTTAACAGCTTTGGTTTTATTATAAGGAGGGTGATAAACCATACGGTTAACATAATTATAAGTCACGGAGCGGGGTTTAGTTGGGGCACGTCTTTAAGTGGTTATTGTTCCAATCTTTGGCTTAAAAGGCCAATGCTATTATGTAAAGCTTCTTAAAGATTGAAGTATCATGTTAGACCATAATTCGAAGTTGTCTAGGGTGGTGGCTTCTACTACAATGGGCATAAAGCTGTGGTTTGACCCGCAGATTTCTGAGCACTGGCCGTAAAATAGGCCTGGGGAAGCTGTAGTAAATGTTGTCTGGTTTAGTCGCCCAGGGATTGCATCGGTTTTAATGCCTAGTGAGGGGACGGCTCAAGAGTGAAGGACGTCTTCGGCTGAAATTAACATGCGGATCGGGGACTCTACGGGTACAACTATTCGGTGGTCTGTCTCTAGTAGTCGAATGGCCCCTGATCACAGGTCTGTTGTTGGGGTCATATAGGAGTCAAATGTTAGGTTTTCATAGTCTGTGTATTCGTAGCTTCAATATCATTGGTGTCCAAGGGCCTTAATTGTTAGGTGTGGGTTGTTAATCTCATCTATTAGGTACAGGATTCGTAAGGACGGCAGTGCAATTATGATTAGAATGATAGACGGCAGGACTGTTCAGATTATTTCAACTGCTTGGGCATCTATTGTGTTAGTGTGCGTTAGTGTGGTTGTTATTATAAGAGAGATAATATATAGGACGAAGGCGCTGATAAGGAATACGATTATAAGTGCGTGGTCGTGGAAGTGGAGGAGCTCTTCTATGATGGGGGATGCTGCGTCTTGGAATCCTAGTTGGGCAGGTTGTGCCATTGAGTCTCACAGGGGTTAGACTGTAATTTAGCCCTGACAGTGCTATGTAATAATTTACTAGAGGCTCGTGTTTGATAAGAGAGGGGTACGCAGTGGGCGTACGTTTAGCTTGAAACTAAAAGGTGGGGGTTCGAGTCCCTCGTCTCTTGGCAGGTTAAGATTGGACAAAGGCTGGTTCTTCATACGTGTGGTATGGGGGCGGGCAGCCGTGGAGTCACTCTAGGTTGACGTGTGTTAGTTCTGTGTTATTTGGGGTCCGTTTGGCAGAAAATGCCTCTCAGATAATATATATTATTATGATGACGGCAACAAGTGATGTTAGTGATCCAATTGATGAGACAGTGTTCCATAGTGTGTAGGCGTCTGGGTAGTCTGAGTACCGTCGTGGCATTCCAGCAAGACCTAAAAAGTGTTGGGGGAAGAATGTTATGTTTACGCCAATAAATATAACCCCGAATTGGGCTTTTGTTAAAGTGCTATGTAATGAGAAGCCAGTAAATAGTGGAAATCAGTGTACGAATCCGCCTATAATTGCAAATACTGCTCCTATAGATAAGACGTAGTGGAAGTGTGCGACTACGTAGTATGTGTCATGTAATACAATATCCAGGGATGAGTTTGCTAAGACGATCCCGGTTAGTCCGCCCACGGTAAACAGGAAGATAAAGCCAAGAGCCCACAGCAAGGCTGCGTCTCATTTGATTAGTCCGCCATGAAGGGTTGCTAACCAGCTGAATACTTTTACCCCAGTTGGGATTGCAATAATTATTGTGGCAGAGGTAAAGTATGCGCGGGTGTCTACATCCATGCCAACTGTGAATATATGGTGGGCTCAGACGATAAAACCAAGGAATCCGATAGAGACCATGGCCCACACCATGCCCATGTAGCCAAAGGGCTCTTTTTTACCAGCGTAGTATGCTACGATGTGGGAGATCATACCAAATCCGGGTAAAATTAAGATGTAAACTTCTGGGTGCCCAAAAAATCAGAACAGGTGTTGGTATAGCACGGGGTCTCCTCCGCCTGCCGGGTCAAAGAAGGTGGTGTTTAGGTTTCGGTCTGTTAATAGTATTGTGATGCCGGCAGCTAGTACTGGCAGAGACAGTAGAAGAAGTACTGCGGTGATAAGTACAGATCATACGAAGAGGGGGGTGTTGTATTGAGTTATTGCTGGGGCTTTTATATTAATGCAGGTGGTAATAAAGTTAATAGCCCCCAGGATGGAAGAAACCCCTGCTAGGTGCAGGGAAAAAATTGTCAGGTCTACGGATGCTCCTGCATGGGCCAGGTTGGCAGCTAGTGGTGGGTAGACGGTTCAGCCAGTTCCTGCCCCGGCTTCAACTCCGGAAGAGGCCAGTAAAAGGAGTAGTGAGGGGGGCAGGAGTCAAAAGCTTATGTTGTTTATTCGTGGAAAAGCCATGTCTGGGGCCCCAATTATTAGTGGAACCAGCCAGTTTCCGAAGCCCCCGATCATTACGGGTATTACCATGAAGAAGATTATTACAAAAGCATGGGCGGTTACAACCACATTATAGATTTGGTCGTCCCCAAGAAGGGTTCCAGGCTGGCTAAGCTCAGCTCGAATTAGCAAGCTTAGGCCAGTGCCGGCTATTCCGGCCCAGGCGCCAAAAAGTAGATACAGGGTGCCGATGTCTTTGTGGTTTGTCGAAAAAAATCAACGATTGATGGTCACAGGTAGGATGGCCGAGGGCAAGGCGGTGAGCTGTAGTCTCACAGACAGAGGTTTGAGTCCTTTTCGTACCAAGCTCCGTAGCGTAGAACGCAACAAAATGCAAGTTTGGAGACGCACCCAAAAAGGTGCCGGGGCTTCTCCCGTTTTTCTATAACGGGAGAAGGTAGATTGAAGCCCGCTGGATAGGGTGTTTAGTTGTTAACTAAAGTTTTATGGGATCAAAGCCCGTCGGTCTAGGGAGGTCTTAGCTTAATTAAAGTGTCTGAGTTGCATTCAGGAGATGTATATTAGTGTTTTACAGGCCTTCAGGGAATAAGATGTGTTTCTTGTTTGGGGCTTTGAAGGCCCCTGGTTTAAATAGTTAACCTAAGTCCCTGGGGGTGGGGCGGGGTTTATATGTTGTATAGTAGTGGTGTGATTGGTAGAAGGAGGGCTGTTGTAGTAGTTGCCGTGGTTATTAGGTGTGTGTGGTTGTTTTTGAATCGTCATGTGTTTTTTGTTGTGGTTGTGGTGGGCGGGTTTGTTAGTGTAGTGAAATAGGCTAGGCGGGTATAAAAGAATAGGCTTGGTAGGCTTATTAGGGCTAATGTTGTGGCTAGTGGGGTTAGCTGGTGTAGTGTTAGTTCTTTGATAATTAGCAGTTTTGGCATGAACCCTGTTAGGGGGGGAAGGCCCCCTAGTGATATTAGTGTTAGTATTATTATGGTTAAAAGTGTAGAGGAGTTAGACCAGGTGGTAGTAAGGTCTGTGATGTTTTTTGTTGATGCTGTTAATATAGAGGTAAATATTGCTGTGGTTGCGGCTAAATAGATAATTATGGTTAGTGTTGTAAGGCTGTGGCCCATAGTTAGGGCAATTGTTAATCATCCCATATGGGCGATTGAGGAGAAGGCCATGATTTTTCGGAGTTGTGTCTGATTTAGGCCTGACCACCCCCCAATTATTGTGGATAGGAGTCCCAGCACTAGGACCAGGTTTAGTGATAGGTGGTTGTGTATTATATAAAGTAGGGCTAGGGGGGCAAGTTTTTGTCATGTTGATATGATTAGGGCGGTTATTATTGTAGACCCCTGCAGGACCTCTGGGTATCAGAAGTGTGTTGGTGCCAAGCCTAGTTTTATTGCGATGGCTACTGTTAAAATTAGTGCAGTTGAGTTGTGCGTTGGCTGTATAATTGTTCATTGTCCGGTCTGTCAGGTGTTGATCAGGCTGGCCAGGAGGATTAGGGCAGCGGCTGCAGCTTGTGTTAGGAAATATTTTGTGGCGGCTTCTGTTGCTCGTGGGTGGTGTTGTTTAGTAATGTGTGGTAGTATGGCTAGTGTATTGATTTCTAGTCCAAGTCATGCAAGTAGTCAGTGGTGGCTTGATGTGGTGATGATGGTGCCTGTCGCTAGGCTTGAGATTAGGATTGTTTGTGTTATTGGGCTTATTAGTATAGGAAGGGTTGTGTACCAACATTGTCGGGGTATGGGCCCGAAAGCTTTATTAGCTGACTTTACTAGTAGGTAGTATAATTGGAAGTACACGAAGTTTTGGGCTTCGTAGTGCAGGTTCGTAGCCTGTCTTTCTAAGGAAGTGGGAGGGGCGAGTCTCCATATCATACTCTATCAAAGTAGTCCTTAATGTTTCGGGCACACTGCCAAAGTTTGGGTTATGTTAGTGGGGGGGTGCCTGATATTGAAATGGGTGTGGCAATGTATCAGACGCAAAGGGCTAGGGTTAGTGGTAGGAAGTTTTTTCAAAGTAGGTGCATTAGTTGGTCATATCGAAATCGTGGATATGATGCGCGGATTCACAGGAAGCCCAGTGTTAACATGCAGGTTTTAATCATAATATTTATTGAAAATAGTTCTGGGGTGTTGGGGCAGTTTGGGCCTAGGAATAGGATACATGAGAGGGTGTTTATTATTAAGATGTTTGCGTATTCTGCTAGGAAGAATAGTGCGAATGGGCCGGCTGCGTATTCAACATTAAATCCTGAGACAAGCTCTGACTCGCCTTCGGTTAGGTCGAATGGGGCCCGGTTTGTTTCTGCAATTGTTGAGATGTATCATATTATTATTAGTGGTCATACACATGTTGCTAATCACGTGTTTTTTTGTGTTGTTAGCAGGGTTTGTATTGAAAATCCCCCCGTGAATATTATGGTTGATAGTACAATGATTCCTATTGTTACCTCATAAGAGATAGTTTGTGCGACTGCCCGTAGGGCGCCAACGAGGGCGTATTTTGAGTTTGTTGCTCACCCAGATCATAGAATTGAGTATACAGCAAGGCTTGAGATAGCCAGTAGTATTAATAGGCCTAAATTAGCGTCCATGATGGGGTTTGGTATTGGAATGGGGGCTCAAATTGTTAGTGACAGTAGTAGTGCTAGTATTGGTATGGCTAAAAATAGTGTTGGTGTTGATGCCGTTGGTCGGATGGGTTCTTTGGTGAAAAGTTTTAGTCCGTCTGCAATTGGTTGTAGTAGGCCGTAGGGCCCTACAATGTTTGGGCCCTTGCGTAGTTGTATGTAGCCTAGGGTTTTTCGTTCTAATAGGGTTAGGAAGGCAACTGCTAGTAGGATTGGGATGATGAGTGTTAGTGGGTTAACTACTAGGGTTATTGTGGTTTTAATTATTAGGGAGAAGATTTGAGCTTCTGTTGTAAGGGCTTAGGCCTTTTGCATAATTACCTGGCTCTGCCACCCTAAAGCGTGGCCCTGGTCTTAGGCCGCTGGTTTTGATAAATGGGCTCTTTAGTGTGGGTAAGAGCTTGGTATTAGCACGTGGGGGTCCTATTGGTGCTTCTCCCTGGGTCCTTTCGTACTGAAGGGAGAAAAACATAGATAGAAACCGACCTGGATTTCTCCGGTCTGAACTCAGATCACGTAGGACTAGTTAATCGTTGAACAAACGAACCCTTGGTAGTGGCTGCACCACCAGGATGTCCTGATCCAACATCGAGGTCGTAAACCCTCTTGGCGATAGGGGCTCTAAAAGAGGATGGCGCTGTTATCCCTGGGGTAACTTGGTTCGTTGATCTGTGTTACAGGGTCAATTTTATGGTGGTCTCATTGGCTTGTGGGTCTTTGATAGATTTTTGGTCTGTGGTCTTGGAAGTTTTGTTTATTTCCGAAGTCGCCCCAACTAAAAACAAGGCTAAGGGGGGGGGGGGTAGAGGCCCCGTGGTTATTAGTTTTTGTTTTAAGCTCCACAGGGTCTTTTCGTCTTATGTTTACATCCTAGCTTTTTAACTAGGGGATCAAGTTCATTGATCTGCTTTAGGAGACAGTTGGGCCCTCATTTAGCCGTTCATACTAGTCATTATTTAAGTGACAAGTGATTACGCTACCTTTGCACGGTTAGAATACCGCGGCCGTTTAAAAGATCACTGGGCAGGCAGCACCTTTAATACTTGTGTGGCTAAAGGCTATGTTTTTGGTAAACAGTTGGGGCCCTAAGTGGCTGAGTTCCTTTTGTGGCGTTTAATCTGTCTGTGCTGCACTCCTGTGTTGGGTTAACAGGGGGTTATATTATATGGTTAAAAAGTGTGTTAAATTTTTCCATTTGTGGTCTGTTATTTACTGGTAGTTTATCTATTTCCAGTTTATGGGGGTGCATGTAGAGAGCGGGGCTCTTATTACTAATTTTAACAGTGGTGTCTCTATTGTGGTAGAGTAGCTCAGTTAAGTGGTCTAGGGGTTCTTGGTTTGTTTAGTATCTTTAAGATTGTGTGCTGTGACGCGTTTAGTTTTTGGTGGCTGCTTTAAGGCCAACTGGTGTGTTTTATTTGGTGTTTTCCTCTAGGATTGGTTGTTTTCAATTACAATAAGGCTGTACCCTTATTGTATATAGTATAGGAGTGACAGTGGTAAATATGCTTGTATTTAGGTTCAGGCGTCCTATAGTTGAACTAGAATTCTTTTATTGAGCAACCAGCTATCACCAGGCTCGATAGGCGTGTCACCTCTACCTAGCAGTCTCTCCAGCCTTTTGCCACAGGGACGGGTGTACTCAAAAAGTTGCTGTTAGGTAGCTCGTCTGGGTTCGGGTGAGCAGGTTTTAGTGCGCTTTATCTGTATTTGCTTATTAAACCATGATGCAAAAGGTACAAGGTCAGATCTTTGCTTTGTTGGTGCTTGGGGTTTTTCATAGTTCTTTCATTGTTCCCTTGCGGTACTATATGCTATTGCGTCAAGTGGGTGTTTTCTATCGCCTAAAAATATACTGGTACTGGGTTAAATGGTTTGGTTTATAGTGGGGCTTGAGGTTTTGAACTGTTTGTTGAGCTGTGGAGTTTGGGCTCAAGCGGGTTTTTGTTTAAACGTTTTTCAATTGTAAGTTGAATGCTTTATATAAGTGTAAGCTACCTCTTGATTTAGTGGCCAAGTGCACTTTCCAGTACACTTACCTTGTTACGACTTGCCTCATCTGTTGGTGTTTTGTTTTTTATAAAGTGTGGTTTATTAGTTCTTGAGGAGGGTGACGGGCGGTGTGTACGTGTCCCATGGCAGGCTTCAAACAGGCTTATCTTGCTTGTTTTACTGCTAAATCCACCTTCTGGTGAAGGTTTCATGTCACTTGTGGTGTTTTCTAGTGTAGAAAATGTAGCTCATCTCTGCCCCCTTATATGCTACACCTTGACCTGACGTGTTAAATGTTATCTATCTTACTTACGGCAGTTCTTTCATAAGGTAGGTTTGCGACGGCGGTATATAGGCTGGGTAAAGGCAAAAGGGGGTAAGGTTTGGCGTGGAGTATCGATTATAGGACAAGCTCCTCTAGGTTGGTTTGGGGCACCGTCAAGTCCTTAGAGTTTTAAGTTTTTCACTTGTAATTCTCTGGCGAGTTGCTAGTGTAAGGTGCAAGTTTGGTTTATGGCCAAGCATAATAGGGTATCTAATCCTAGTTTGGGCCTTGGCTTTCGTGAGTCGATGGGGCTTAATTAATTGTGGGAGGGGTGGAGTTGTTTTTGCATTGGTTAGTATTTTACAACGTAGGTGCAGCTCAGCCTTCTTTTATTAAGTTTTAGGGGTCTAGTCACTTTTTACGCCGAGTATTATTATTTTGGGGCTTTCGTATAACCGCGGTGGCTGGCACGAAATTTACCGCCCCGTCTGGTTTAACTGTGGCTAAGTCAAGCTTTATGGCTTATACATTAATGTTTATCACTGCTGGGCCCCGTGTGGGTGTGGCGGTGCTAGGTGTCTGGGGCTAAATAGTGTGGTGTGCCTGATACCTGCTCCTGGCCTAGTGGGTAGGCACTGTGTGGGGGTTTGCACAGGGGTGTGGAGGCTTGCATGTGTAATTCGAGTTAAAAATAATAATAAGTTTAGGACCAAAACGGTGTGTTTCCGGGAAATTACTAGGATCCATAACGGCAACTTCAGGGCCGTGCTTTAGTATTATTTAAGCTACAGTAACGGAGTTGCCGTTGTGTGGTTTAGTGTGTGTAATATATATATATATATATATATATATATATATACATTTTGGGGTTTTATTTTGTGTGTGGGGAGCTGCGATTTTTGTTCTTGTGGTATTATGGCAAGTCTTGGATCGCAACTAAGAAAAAATTTTTGCAATTAAATCTCGTTTTAGGGGTTTGGCGAGAAGCACTTTAATTGCAGGGAAAAATTCTTAGTGGGGGGTAAGGGGGGTTTGCCGGAGGTAGCCGTGTGAGTATGGGCGTGTTCGGGGCGTGGGTGTGTGTGGGTGTATGTGGGTGTATGGGGGGCGTGTGTGTGTGTGTGTGTGTGTGTGTGTGTGGG